>NW_026125943.1:0-250000 GCF_943737965.1 Phodopus roborovskii | reverse complement strand
AATGCAAAGCCCACAGCCAGTTGTTTCTCCATTTCGTTGTCCATTCCAGAAAGTTCTAGCAAAATGTCATGTTTGGTAGGAATTCTGTACTCATGTCTTTTTAGAGAAAAATCTCCTTTATGGCGACTTTGTTTCCTTTCTATCATCTTCTGGAGAGCAGACAACAGCATGGGAACCAGAACACTTCCACTGGGGAAAATGAAAATGTCAGAAACTTTCCAGATGGCTTGAAATGAATGCAGGTGTGCCTGGAACTCTGCCACTGCTCCTCATCCTGAAATGGTAGAGTAAATGCACCCCTAGTAAACAATTCCAATTTAAAATGTGCCAGAGGAATATGCTAGCAAAAGAAATCCAGCAGTGAACCTGTGTATTCAGCAAACAGGGTCCCTGTTTTTGAAGTTTGCATTTTTATGGAGGTTCCTTTGGTTCTTGGAGCGGTTTCAGAAACTGTCATTATAAAAAGTACTTAAAATAACTATCAGTGCTGATGTAGATGGTGTGAATTAGACATCTGTTTGAACACGGGAGGAGAAGGAATTGTATTGATGGGTTGTAGTGTGCATACCTGTGAACATGTTTCTTGATGTTCTCTAGTACCAGCCGCAAGGATGAGTGTTTCTGATGCACTGTTTCCAGTTAACTCTCATGTCAGCTCTGCAGCAGATACTATTTTGCTCCTCTTACTGCATAGAGAGGTTAAGTAATTTGCCCAGGTTCACAGTAGACTGGAGATTGGTTTCTAGGTAGCAGGAACCCCATATCTAGCTGTGTTACCTTAGACCACTCACTTTTCTCCAAGCTTCAGTGTTTTTACCTATTGTATGAAACATTATTTTTAATGTACGCCTGGCTCTGATAGTTCAGGGTTCTATGGGCCTCAGCCTCTCCCTGTCGTTTTGGTGTTGTGCCCTAAGGAGATAAAGATAAGAAGTCTTCAATGTCTACCTTGTAAGTTAAGATAGTTCACAAACTACAAGTGTCATAGATAGTAGATTAGAGAAAAACACATTTTTGTGCTGAGTTTTCATTTCCATGATTTAAGCTACTGACAATTTTGAAGCCCCATGCTTTCTATTAGCTATTTAAGGAGGCAAAACATTCCTTGTAATTGTCCTTGATTAAGTTTTGATTTTTTAAAAATGTTTCTAAGTTCTGTGATTAACTACATTATTTCCTCCATTCATTCACTAACAGATATTGAACATCTGTTAGGAGTAAAAGGTTTTCCCAGGTAGTGGGGATCAGTATACAGGACAAGCATACATTTGTGCCTCATGGGGCTTATGTTTTAGTCAGGTATTCAGGTACTGAGCACAATATAATAGTTTGGAATATTGGATTTTGTGTATTAAATGGTGATAAATTCTGTGGCAGAAAATAAAGCAAGGTATAGGCTTGGTAGCATTGGTACAAATGCTGGGAAAATTGCTACTGCTTCTCATCAGAACTCATGTGGATACATACGTATATATAACATACATACTTATAACATCTTCCTGGGAAAACCACTAGTACTTGTCATCAGAATTTATGTGGATACATGCATGCGTGAATGCATACATACATATATACATATGGACTTTGAGTCAGACATATCTCTTCTGCCTCATAGCCCTGTGACCCTCAGCAAATAATCTTACTTCATCAAATCTTGTATCATCTAGTGTTCAGTCACAGAAGCAGATCCATTGTGAATGTTATGGTGAAATAGACTTGTTATAGGGACACGACTTTACACAGAGGTGGGAGTTGGTTAAACAGTCAACACAAAAATGTGTTCTGTATCTGGGTCTAGGCTTTAGTCAGCAGGGTAAACAGGAAAGCTGGATGCAAGCTGGATGCTGACAGCAAGGTCAAACTAGACCTTATGAGTACCTGCTAGAACATGTGAGGACTGGTATTCCTATCAGTCTCCAAGCTTCTACCTTCAAAGGTAGGAGTGTCCTGCAGAACAAACAGTTGCATTTCATGATAGAGCTAAACACTTACCTGGGCCCTGAACCACAGAAATTGAAAGAGTACATCTCAGAGGTATTAGAAAACTTTTAGCCTGCTCATGTTCTCTCTGAATTCAGAGAAGCTGAAAGAAGAGGCTCAGCAGGTCTGGGCTGACATGTGTGATATATTGCGATTGAGCCAGAAGAGAACAACATGCATGAGATGCAATAACAGTGGGCGCTCCCCACCCATTTTCTATATATAAATAAGATGGTGCCTGCAGCTTCATATCCATCTTTAGTCTAAGTTGTGTTCTAAGTATTTCTTGCCACCTGTGGTTAACTTGAACCACGCAGAAAAGCGAAGGGAACTGTGATTACAGTTGCAGCTTAGCTAGGCTGACTATAAACCACAAGCCCGCTTCTTAGTCGGGACTGTGATGCCTGACTCAAACGTTCTGAAGAATAAAGGAGCTAAGCTATATAAAAGCACCTACCTAGTGCATAGGAGGTAGTCAATACATTTTGTTTGTGTTCCCCTAAGTTCTGTGATTAACTACAGAACAATTTCCGACACTAGTGTCAAGAAGGTTTCAATGCTTGTCTGCAGGCATCAATTATGTATTTTTGTTTATTTATTTAGAGGGTGATATGAGAGGTCTGTGAGGAAACCTTTAAAATTAATTGAACGATTTTACCAGGTTACAATGTGTCTGTTGTTAAAATTGTGCTTGAGGTTGGCTACATATGAAGATGTAGAAAGAGAAAGTTCTGTCATTGAAGAAACAGCTAGCATGCACACATACATAAGTAGTTATATATCTATAATAAAAACTTTTGAAGAAATCAGCGAAGATGGTAGAAAAAGTAAATATATAAAGGCACAGAACCAAAGAATATTGGTGCTGGTAGGTGGTGGAACAGAGACAGATAAGGTAATAAATTGTCTAAATCATAATGTAATTGGTTCAGGAATATTGGTTTTAACAGAAGTTTTGTAGAATCCTGAAGAGCTAGTTTAGTGCATTGTAATGATGTTGTTAACGACTTTATCCACTTTTTTATTCTGTGTCCTCTATGTGACATTCCCACATGACACATTTCAGAATGAAGCGCCAGGAAGATCTTTGTTCATTCTGAGTGAATGGCATGCTTATTCCTCATGGACAATATAAATGTAACAACTGATCGTGTTACAGGATCAGCTGCCAGGATGTTGAGAGCCAAATTTTCAGTTCCACTTTATTAAATATGTTGGGATCCATGGTTTCAATATTATGCCATAATCCTCTCCCATGCTCCTGCTTTATTTTCTTAGCCTCATCTTAATTTTTAGTTTGTATAAGTTTACAAAATAAAACTATCATGTATGTGTAACTTTGAATACTGTGTTATATGTGGAAAGTTTCAAAGACATAAATAAAAAAATCTCCTATATTATTTGGCTTTTGTGATATAGTGAAAAATCACCATGCATTGAATAGGTTCTGCCATTGTTTTCCGTGTGGTGCTGGGGATTGAACTTACGGCCCTATATATGCTAAGATCCACTGAGTGATATGCTTATCCTCAGGCCCTGACATTCTATTAGGTTTTTGGAAGTTCTGTTTCTTTGATCCACTTGGATGTGATAAGTTTTCACAAATTCAGAAGACAGAAAGTCTACTAAGGAGAATAGTGTTCAGTGAAATTATGTGTGAACATTGTTCCTGATATATAGGTGATTTTAGTAACGTAACTCTAACTTGAGAGATTTAGGGTAATTTTTTTTATTTTTTTTTATTTTATTTAATTTTATATAACAAAGTCCAATTATATGAAAACAAACATTTATACACAATATTTGGGAATTTGGATGTTGTTCTTTCCAAACTACTTCCTGCTGGTAAGGGGCGCTGTCTTGGGGGGATTCGAAGAAGATTCAGATATCCTGGCTGTAGTCTGTAGGGCTGTTTTGTCCAGCTGGATTTAGGGTAATTTGAGAGTAGTATTGTTGTTAGTACAGGACAAGAAACCAAGGTTAGTTTAAATCTGGAGAGTAATGACATAACTAATTTTAACTATAATTTATTCACGTGTTTGTTTTTATTTTTATCAGGAAACTTATTTCATCCTAAAAGTGTTAACAGAGGAAAATTACTTTTGATGTTTTCAATTTTATTTTATTTGTGTGTGAGCATACTATGTGTGCATATTTGGTGTGAAAAGATAATCTGTGAGAGTCAGTTCTCTCATTTTACCACATGTGCAGCAGGGACTGAACTCAGACCATCAGGGTTTCCAGAGAGTGCCCTTACTGAGCTATCTTGCTGGCCCGTTGGTGAGCATTTTAATATACATATTGAGTTGCATACCCCTCACACTAATGAGGAAACAGCAGTTCCATATCCCCAGAAATTTCCCCTGGTAATCCTCCAATACTGATGAAGTCAATATACCTAGATTTTATGTTAAAATGCTGTCCCCGTCATTTTATGGAAATAGATTAAGATTAATTTGATTATAGCATTCTCTTTACAGAGTTCCCGCTGTATGTTCACTGTTACAGTTAAGTTCTTCACACTTCATAAAGAGTATAATTTATGGACTAGGTCATAAAGGTTGTTGCAACATAGTTGGTATGGTTGGCTTAATGCACAGGAAACAGAGAAACAAATAAGACCTTACCTAAGCAAGTTATAAATTGGCACAGATCACAAAATGAGGGATAATCTGCCTAGGCTAGAATTATGGCTTTTGTGACTGAATGATATACTACATGCATTTGGAGTATATGTCCTTTGGTTTGTGGAAAGACCTGACTATATTTAGGATGGGAGAGTTACGTTTCATCTCTGAAAATGATATATTAGTCTGAACAGAAAAGAGGAAATCATGTGCTTGCAAGAATATTTACAAAAGCCTTCAGAATCTACAGCCAAGGAAGTTTCCTAAGTACAAAAACATTAATTTTACTTTTTATAAGATGTGGGGAGACAGATGACTGCCAAATGGTTTTGCTTCATGTCCAGAGAAATTTAACAAGACTGACATCCAGATATCTATTGCAGAAGTCTGACTAGAATTTTCCATTATCAATTCAGTGCATGTAAATGCTGAACATATGGCTCCCATCAGAGATCTGTGTGGAGGTGATGGAATGTAGGTTACAGAAGACAGGACGAAGGCCAAAGCTTGTACTCTTAAGTGGAAGGCAGCTGGACACCATATGAGTCTCCTTAGACTTGGAGCCAGCTTTATGTCGAGGGAGTAGGCAGTCACCCAAGCCATGTGATTTGTAGGGTGTGGCGAAAGGATCTTCCTTTGCCAAAATTTCCCATAAAGTCGGGCCCCAAAGCCTGAATTTTCCATTAGAGAAAGACAAACAAAGCAAAACAAAATGCTTTTCTTTTTTCCCTCTTGCAGTCCTTCTTCACAATATAAGGACCTAGGTGAAATGATGGGATGCCAATCCATAAAGATGAAAACAGTTAATAGAGTCCTGATGTAGAATAATTTGTCTCATTAGTCCAGCAGAAGTAGAATAGGATTCATAGGATAGGTCTGTATTGTTTAAAGTTTTACTCTTTTGTTCTTTGGGGGGGGGCCCACCACCCAGCGCCAAAACATGGAGGCTTATTCATAGTTATGAATGCCTGGCCTTTGTTTGGCTTGTTGCTAGCCAGATAGTCTTATCTTAAATCAACCCATCTGCATTTTCTCTCTAGGTTTTTATCTTTTTTACTTTTGCATATTTTACTTTCCTTTTTCCTCCATGGCTGGCTGGGTGGCTGGGTGGCTGGGTGGCTGGGTGGCTGGGTGGCTGGGTGGCTGGGTGGCTGGGTGGCTGGGTGGCTGGGTGGCTGGGTGGCTGGGTGGCTGGGTGGCTGGGTGGCTGGGTGGCTGGGTGGCTGGCCCCTGACATCCTCCTCCCCTTGTTCTCTGCTCCTCCTTCCTTGGTTCTCCTTGTGTATATACTCTCTGCCTGCCAGCCCCACCTATCCTCGCCCCTGCCTCGCTATTGTCCGTGCTGCTCTTAATTAGGACCACCAGTTTTAGACAGGCAAAGAACTACCGCTTCAATGAGTTTAACAAACGCAGCATAAACAAAAGTCACACACCTCAAAATACTATTCTACCACAGGTCTGAGTTTCCACAGGCAAGCACATGTATGTGCATGTGCACACATATTGAGAGCCAGTATATATTCAGAAAGCTGGCCTGATAGATAAGAATGATAATATTGACTGCACATATACATCTTCTAGTTCATTGGCTGTGCAATGGGTGCCCATCATAGTTTACTCCCCAAGGGGGCAGTCCTCCATAGTACTAACTACAGTGCAGGTTGACTTCAGAGATCTTCTAAGACTAGAGTAAGAAGATAGCCCTCTTTTATCCCTTCAAGATAGGGTTTTCCTCTCCCTCTCTCGCTTTGTCCCTTCCTCTGTCCCTCCGTCTGTCCCTCCCTCCCTCTTTTCATTCCTTCTCTTCTTCCCTCCCTCTTTTTTCCCTCCTGGCCCCCTGCTCTTCCTTCCTTTCATTTTTTTCTTTCATTTTTTTTTTTTTTGGACACAGGATCTTGCTGTGTAGCCTAAGCTGAATTAAAACTCCTTTTACTTTTTAAAAATGTATTTTTTAAATTTCATATATGTGTACTACATTTACATGGTTTATACCCCTTCCTTCCCTTTTATCCCTCTTATGGCCTCCCTGCTCTCCTTAAAAGTCACAGCTGTTTAAAAATATATATGTATGTATGTATGTACACACACACACACACACACACACACACACACACACACACACAGTTTTCTGATTCTATTTAGCACTGCTTGGATGGGTGTGTTTTCAGGCCTAATCACTTGGTATTGGATAACATTTTAGGGGGCCTCATCCTCGGGTAAGACTGATTTTTCACTTCTTGATAATCATTAATTACAGATTGTTCTTCATCCAGAGGTAGGGCCTTGTGAGATTTCCCATCATCCATGTTAGCATGTCAGTTGTCTTTGCACTGGTCTTGTTTAGGTAACCATATTGTTGAGATTTCATGGCTTACAGCTTCCCTGTCTTATTACAGAAGGCTTCTGGTCCTCTGACTTACAATCTTACTACATTCCCTTCCACAAGCTTCCCAGAGACTTAGGTGTAAGGGTTGTGTGACAGATACATCTGTGTTGGCATGGGTATTTTATGACCAGTTGCCCTCTTATCTGTCATAACAGTAAGTATTTGGAATGCAGTTAGAGGTTATACTGGTTTGGGAATATGACAGTGTTAGATTTCTCTCTAAGATTCATGACCTCACTAGCCCTGGGTATTTAGATATGTTTCCAGTATCAGGCATGATTTCTCTACTGATGAGTGGGACATAAATTACATTAGACAGCTGTTGGTTATCACCAACATGTGAGTACCACTGTTGTACCTTTAGTGATACTTTGCCAAGCTGGTTATTGTTGTGGTTCTTGTGTGTCACAGCGGAGCTGGACCATTGATAGCTTTTCTCCCTTGGCATCTTTCACTGCACCTTTTGCATGAAAGACATGAAAGACAATCCCCAGAGAAGAGGCTTCTGGGTCAGATCCAGCTCTATCCTTCTAAGTTCTGTGTCTGATGTGTGTGCTATCTCCAGCAATAGAGAACTACCTTCAAATTCTGGGTGACAACCAAGGGCAACAGTATTATCCTATCCTGGTTTTGGAGTTTCTTTGAGCCATGGCCAACACTCTAAAGGAGGTTCCTTATGCTTGGTACTAATGTATGCATACATACATACATACATACATACATACATACATCATACATACATACAGTCTATGGCTCTTGGGTGTACATTATCATGTACACTTACACTTATATATGCTATATATAATTTTGGTATGATTCCCTATGACTTTTTCAAACACCCTTAGTATTATTTATGGCCCTCCCTTTCCTCCCTCTGTATTGCTCTCTGTCTTCCAGTTAATATCCCCTTCCCCATTTCCTCCTTTCCCCCAATAGCTCCTGCGTTCTGCTATTGTGTTTTCCAGAGCTCCTCTTCTTCTCCGTGGTCCCTTGCTATCTTTTTAGTTTCTGGGTTTACTGAAGGTTCTGTACTCATATCTGAAGATCTGGAGCTAGTAGCCTCACTTAAGAAAAAACAAAAAGTATCATTTTCTGTGTCAGGGTTACGTCATTCAGTATGTTTATTTTTCTTGTTCCATCCCATTTACCTACCTAGCTAATGATTTCATTTTTCTTTACAGTTGAATAGTTTCCATAGCGTTCATGTATCACAATTTTTATCATCTATTCTCCAGTTGTTGTATCTTTGTTTTTTCTCATCTCTAATCCATTGTGAACAGAGTAGCACTAAACGTAGCTGAGCAAGTATCTGTGGAGTAGGATGTCAAGGACTTTGGGCATATATCAAGAGTGGTATAGCTGGATAATATGGTAGATTTATTTTTATATATTTTGGAAATTCTTCACACTGTTTTCCAGAGTGATTGCACCAGCTTGCCTTCCCACTGATAATGAATGAGGCTCCCCTTTTTCTACATCCTTGATAGAACTTGTTGTCAGTTGTTTTGTTGATCTTAGCTATTCTGACTGGGCTGAAATGAACTGCCAAAGTAATTGCTAAGGCTGTTGCAGATGTTTTGAGTTATTTCGTAGCTATTTTTAGTTCTCTTTTTGAGAACTCCCTGTATAGATCAGTAATCCATTTTTAATTAGGTTGTTTGTTTTCTCAACTCTTAGTTTTTGAGTTCTTTTTATATTCTGGATATTAATCCTCTGTCAGATGTATAGCTGGAGAAGAGTCTCCCATATTGGGGTTTCCTTTCCACTCAATTGATTATTTCCTTTGCTGTGCAGAAGCTTTTTATTTTTTAATGTGAGCCCATATGTCAATCAATGCCCTTAATTCCTGTGGCCCCAGACTATTGATTCTCTTGCTTCAATCTGCTGAGCAGGGGGGGTTATAGTCATGTGCTGTCACACCCAGCTTCCAAAGGGCTTTTTTGTGAGAAGTTTTATTAGAAAGGGAAATGGAGGAGGAAAGAGAAAAGAGGTAAAGAGGCAAAAAGACTGAGAAAGGACAGAAGAGGAAGACAGGAAAATCCTGTCAAGAGAGAGGAGTGGGAAAGAGAAGAAAGAGGACAGAACCCAAGATATAGATGTTAGAGTTTTCACTTCTGACTGCTATATGAAATCAAATACAAAAGCTGTGTGCTTTATTAGCAAACTATGTAAAAAGATGATTGGGGTGGCGAATTTAAAGATGCCATTGTTTTTTTCCCCCTGAGTAGTACTCCATTGAGTAAATGTGCCATATTTTTTGCATCCATTCTTTGGTTGTGGGGCATCTACATTGCTTCCAAGTTCTGGCTATTACAAATAATGCTGCTATGAATGTAGTTGAACAGATGTCCTTGTTGTATGAGTGTGCATCCTTTGGATATATGCCTACGAGTGGAATTGCTGGTTCTTGAGGTAGACTGGTTTCCATTTTCCAGAGAAACAACCATATTGATTTCCAAAGTGGCTACAAGTTTGCACTCCCACCAGTAGGAATATTCCCCTTTCTCCACATCCTTTCCAGCATAAATTGTCATTGGTGTTTTTCATTTTAGCCATTCTGGTGGGTGTAAGATGGTATCTCATAGTTGTTTTGATTTGCATTTCCCTGATGGCTAAGGATGTTGAATAATTTCTTAAGAGTCTTTCAGTCATTTTGGATTCCTCTATTGAGAATTCTCTGTTCAGTTCTGTACCACATTTTTTAATTGAAGTATTTGATGTTTTGGTGACTAGGTTCTTGAGTTCTTTGTATATTTTGGAAATCAGCCCTCTGTCAGATGTGGGGTTGGTGAAGAACTTTTACCATTCTGTGTGCTGCAATTTTGTCTTGTTTTCTGTGTCTTTTGCTTCTCAGTTTCAGGAGATCCTATTTATTAATTGATATCAGTGGCTTGAGATTTGCAGGCAAATGGATGGAACTAGAAGAAACCATCATAAGTGAGTTAACCTGGTCACAGAAAGACAAACACAGTATGTACTCACTCATTTATAGATATTAGACATACAGCAAATGTTTACCAGACTATGATCCGCACCTCCAGAGAAGCTAGGAAACAAGGAGGACCCCAAGAGATACATACACAGTCCCCTGGTGAAGGGGAAAGGGACAAGAGCCCCTGAACAAATTGGGAATATGCAGTAGGGGGAGGGAGTTAGGAGAAAGAGGAGGGAAAAAGAGGAAGGGGTAGGAGAACATGAGGGAGCAGGAAGATTGAGTCAGGGGAAGATTAGAGGAGAACAAGAAAAGAGACTCCATAATAGAGGGAGCCATTTTAGGTTAAAAGAGAACTCTGGCACTAGGGAATTATACAGAGATCCACAAGGATGAGCCCAAGTAACAATCTAAGCAATAGTGGAGAGGCTACCTTAAATGCCCTCCTCTGTAGGCCATCCTAGGGCCTTCAGCTAGAAGCTGATAGAAGCAGAAGCAAAGATCCACAGCTAAACACCGAGCCAAACTCCCGGGAGGAGTGATGAACAATGAGGTCAAGAGCATGTTGGAAAAAAACACAGGAAGAGCTGACCTGAGCAAGTGGGAACTCATGGACCACAGTCTGACAGCTGGGTCCTTTGGCAGTGGAAACAGGATGTATTCCCAGTGCATGAACAGACTCCAGGAGCTCATTCTCCATGGAGGAATACTCTCTTAGCCTAGAGACACGGTGGAGAGCCTAGGCCCTTCCCCAAATGACTTGACAGATTTTGATGACCCTTCATGGAAGGCCTCACCCTCCCTCGGGAGTGGATAGGATGGGGAGGTTGTTGGTGGGGAGCATAGGAAAATAGGAGGATGGGAGGAAGAGGGAACTGGGATTGATATGTAAAATAAGATTGTTTCTAATTTAAATAAATTTTATTACAAAAAAGAGATGATTGGGGTTCCCTGATGATGGCATTTAAGCTTTGCACCCTAGATATGGTCTTGCCTCACATCCTGAAAATTGACCTTAAAAAATGCCCTTTGAGAAGCACATCCATGCAACAAACTCATCTGTTCAACTATGCTCATAGGAGCATTATTTGTAATAGCAAGAACCTGGAAACAACCTAGATGCCCCTCAACTGAAGAATGGATAAAGAAGATGTGGCACATTTACACAATGGAATACTACTCAGTGGGAAAAAAAATGGAATCTTGAAATTCACAGGCAAATGAATGGAACTAGAAGAAACCATCCCGAGTGAGGTAACCGAGTCACAAAAAGAAGAACATGGTATGTACTCACTCATTTAAGGATTTTAGACATGGAGGAGCAAAGGATCACCAGCCTACAATTCACACCAACAGGGAAGTTAGGATACAAGGAGAGAACCCTAAGAGAGGCGTACAAGGTTCCCCACAGAAAGGCAAAAGGACAAGACCTATTTGGAGTGTTGAGGGAGGGGCAGTGAGTAGAGAGGGAGTTAGGAGAAAGAGAAGGGGAGAAGAGGAGGGGAGAGGAGAACACGAGGGAGCAGGAAGATTGAGTTGGGGGAGTAATGGAGGAGAGCAATAAAAGAGATACCACAATAGAAGGAGCCATTATAAATTTGAAGAAAAAACTGGCACTAGGGAAATGTCCAGCAACCTACAAGGATGACCCCAACTAACAATCTGAGCAATAGTGGAGAGGCTACCTTAAATGCCCTTCCCTCATAATGAGATTGATGACTACCTTATATGCCATCCTAGAGCCTTCATCCAGTAGTTGATGGAAACAGGAGCAGACACTCACAGCTAAACACTGAGTCGAGTCGAACTGGAATCCAGATGCAGAGAGGGAGGACAAGACCAGGCTACAGAAACACACAGAGACAGCTGACCTGAACAAGGAGGAGCTAATAGGCCCCCAGACTGATATCTGGGAATCCAGTATAGAAGTGATTCAGACCCCCTGAACATGGGTCTCAGTTAGAAGGCATGGGCAGTCTGTGGGACCTCAGACAGTGGAACCAGGATGTACCCCTGGTGAATGAAAGGAGTTTGGGAGCACATTCCCCATGGAAGGATATTCCCTTAGCTTAGAGGCAGGAGGGAGGGCCTAGTCCTTACTCCAAATGACTTGACAAATTTTGATGATCCCTCGGGGGAGGCCTCACCCTCCCTGGGGAGTCTGTGGGGAATAGGATGTGGTGGGGGGGGTCATGGGGTGGCATGGGAGGATGGGAGGTAGAGGGAACTGGGATTGATGGGTAAAATAAGAAAACAAAAACATAATAAAAATGCCCTTTGAGTCTTCTTTGCAAATTATTTTTAACAATCAATCCACGAAGAGTCATGTAATAGCTGGGAAAATACACAAAGTTCACTTTACTTTTAAAAAACAAAGGCTAATGTCCTGTAAGATGCTGTGAAAATAGGCAGAATTTTAACATATGGCTATGTGAAATGTGTAACTACAATCAGTTCAGAGGTTTGGTTTACTCTCAGAAAGTGAAAGAATATTGGCCCACCAAAGAAGGGACTTGATAGATCTTCAAATCTAAGGCCGTAGCTCTTTGATGTAAAAATGCCAATGTGCTCACCGCCTTTTTCAATTTGGTAATGTTGTAATTGAGCCTTTTGTATTAAGAAAGAAAATCACTTTTCAGGTTAGTTAGGAGTAGAAAAAACTAATAAAACCTCATGTGGGTGTGGTGCTGGCTTTTCTGAGTTGATCGTTGGATGGAAAATTCAGACTCTTTCTCAGCCTGAGTCACCTGAAAAAACTTGATTTGCTCATTTGCAAATGGAAAACTTAATTGTAGCTGTTAACTTCTTCAGATGATGACATTTAGAGGTGAAAATGATAATGATGCTTAGAGGGTATACCTGGGGAATATGGTCTTTATGGTACTGGGCAAAGAGTTGCCTTTGTGGTTGAATCAATTGGCTTTGGTCAAAGCACAGAAAGCAAGATTCCGGTATGATTTTCCTATAGCTTGACAATGGAAATTTCCCATTATAACTTGTGGGCACATTTTGTATTAGAGATTCATAAATAGAATTATTGGGCCCTGAGACCTACTTTCTGCTGAACAAATGTATGTTTGTAACTTGTACCTACGGATTAGACCCCTATCATCTTGTGAGTAGCCCATTCCTTCCATGGAATTTGAGAAAATTTATTTCTATGTCTCTGTCACTTGAAAATAGTCATTTCTTCTTGGTCAACATTTCATTCACACTGGGAATAAACTCAAAATTATTCTTGTAAGATTCCTTCATGAATTACTGGACCACAGTCCTCAAACCTTCTCTAGGCTAAAAACTTTGAAGTGTTTTAAAAATTAAAATATAATTCCAGGGGCTGGAGAAATGATGCAGAGGTTAAGACCATGGACTGCTCTTGCAGAACCCTGACTTTGATTCTTTGCATTCACATTGTATGACTTACAACCACCCATTACTCCAGCTCTGGGGAGATCTTTTGCCTCTGGCCTCCATGGGGACCTGTACTTCCGTGCACACATCCACACACAGACACACATAATTAAAAACTAAAAAGAAATTGGGCAGTGGTGACAGACTCCTTTAATCCCAGCACTAGGGAGGCAGAGGCAGGCAGACTTCTGAGAGTTCAAGGCCAGCTTGTTCTACAGAGTGAGTTTCATGATAGCCAGGAATGTTACACTGATACACCCTGTCTCAAAAACAAACAAACAAAACAAGAACAATTTTATTTATTTATTTATTTATTTTATTTATTTTTTTTTTTAGTTTTTACTTTTTAGTTTTTCGAGACAGGGTTTCTCTGTATTGCTTTGGAGCCTATCCTGGAACTAGCTCTGTAGACCAGGCTGTCCTCAAACTCACAGAGATCTGCCTCCCTCTGCCTCCCGAGTGCTGGGACTAAAGGCGTGTGCCACCAATATGCCTGGCTCAAAAACAAAATCTTAAAAATATATAATTTATATAATTTTCTCCTAGTCTTCCTAAAGAACTTTCTATAGTGATAATATGGACTTCTCTTAATTCACATCAGAAGAACTGAGTTTTCAGATTTCTTGCTTGTACAACAATGATAAATAATATTTATTGCTAATAGTTATTGTTTCATAAAGCTAACACTTATTGACTGTTTACTAATTGTCTTGCAATATGCTAAGGATTTTTTTATGTATTCGTTCATTTTAGCCTCTTGATAATCCAATAGGGAGGAAAATGATTATTTTGCCATTTTAAAGATTAGAAGGCTGAAACTAAGAATTTTTCCAAGTTCACCATACTATACCTTCTCTAATAATAATATTATTGTGTTTTTATATGTTTATCTTACATATGTGCACACATATGTGCAGATATGTATACTTGCATATCAAAAACGAATTACAGATAAACTCTGTAAATGTGCTCAGTCCCGTGGTTTTAACAGTTTTTAAAGAAAAGCCTACCTGACCTTCATTTATACTAAAACTATCCCCTCAGGAATATTTCATTTCTCTTTTCTATTAATAAGCTGCTTTGAAGAGTAAATTAGTTCTATGAAGGATGCTACATTAAGTTTCAAAGTACTAAAACCAAAGGAATTTAATATTTCCTGCTTTATGCTATCCATGTATTTTATAGATAATAAAACTTTTATCAGTTCTTACTCTGAATATTGCCCTTTAAACCTAGTAGCTGTCAAGTGGCAGCTAAGGACAACCATTGCATGATCTCTCTGAATGAACTTTTGACTACATTATTACCCTGTTTTTGACAATATGTAAAAAGTAACATATCTTAAGGATGAAAATAATCCATTCTTGTGTTAGGTTTTTTCCTATAAGGAAGGGTTTCTCTGTCCTGACTGTCCTAGAACTCACTCTATAGACCAGGCTGGCCTCCAACTTGGAAAACTATCAACTCCTACCTTCTAAGTTCTGGGAATAAAGATGTGTGTGTTGCTGTCCCCCTGGCTCATGTTAGTTCTTTTTCATGTTGCTGTGACAAGATCCCTGAAATGTTGTCTTACAGTTTAAGAAAGGCTACAGTTTATCATGACAGGGAAGGCATAGTGTAGTAGTGTGAGGCAGCTGGTAACACGTCCACAGTTGGAAAGCAGAGGTGAATGCTGGTGCTCGGGTCATTGAATTTTTTTTTTTTAATCTGTGGCCCTAGCCCATGGGATAATGTTACTCACATTTAGGTTGGGTCTTCCTATTTCAGTCTACTTAGAAACTCCTTCACAGATATACCCAGAGGCTCTCATTTCCTGTATGATAATAGAACCTGACAAATTAACACTATTAATCATCATAATCATGCACTTGGCACTTTGTACTAAATACATGTACATCTGGTACTTGGAGGATGGAGGAATGCAGACAGTAAAGTTTAATACTGTCACACAAGTCAAGGTACTAGAGTATATTATTTGGTATAGGATTTGAAAGCAAAAGCAGTATACCATATATTCATATCCAGTAACGAACACTTTGTAGATGTATAATATTCAATGAGCTAAGTCTTATCTCTTGACCTCAGTTTCCTCATTTGAATAATAATGATAGTGTTTTATCTGCTTCATAGACTTCTTGTGATCATTAAAGCATTTTAAAAAACAGGAAATTTGTTTCTGTCCAGAGAGTACATTAGAAATGTCAGTAATTATAAATAATTGTACTTCAAGTGTATCATTTTCTATAGGAAATTTCTTTATCATTTTTTTCTTAGAAGTAAGTCTATTACTTTCTAAAATATGCCTCAAAGTCTGGAATTTGAAATAGTGTTTTAAAACACTCTCTAGTATTAAGATTAGCCTTCTTTATTCTACTTCTAGGCAGCCCAGTAATGAACTTCCCCGGGTTGATGGCAGACAGGGAGCTTTTGCTGTCTACCACTAACCCACTTACTTGGTTTCACAACTCATGGCTTGCTGTTAATCTGCAGTAATCTAGCTTAGTTCAGTGGTTTCTCCAAAGTGCAGGGTGGACAGGATCCCAGGAATATGCAAAATTAACTATTTGGGTGTGAGGAAAATGTTAAAATGTATACTTGTTTTTAAATGTTAAAATGTATACTTGTTTTTTTTTAATCTAGTTTTGGGCTTGCACTGCCACTCATATCTCTGTGTTGGACACAGCACATTTGTCTGCCTGCACCTTGATGAAAGAGTGGGCGTTTCATAATGGGAAGTGCTGTTTTTTGAAGGCCTCACTTGTAACATACTGTGATTTATCAGTACAGGGAGAAGGTTATGGCTTAGATAGCTTCTATAATCTTAGTAATAGAATCTTTTGATTAGTTTGCAAGGAAATGGACAGTGTAACTCGTTTGTGACACACTAGGGCCCTTACTGGTTATCATGGGGGAAATATTGTAAAATTTGTTGAATTTAGAAATGAGTGATACTTTTTTCTTTTAAACAAAGACAAACATTCTGCAATTTCTGACTTTCTCTTGCAAATTCGTTCACAATAGTAAGTAAGATACCTAGACAATATTTGAAAGAGAAAAACCTAATCTAGCCCTTCAAGGTGGTTTTAGCAATAAGTGAAAAGTAACTGACTAAAGTAAGTAGATCTTAAAAATGAAAAGGAGGTGCAAGTGGTATGTGGCCATTAATCCCAGCACTTAGGAGGTAGAGACAGGAGGATCACATGTTCAGGGCCTGTTTGGGATACAGAAATGGGCCCTATCTCGATAAATCAACATACAAAATTTTAAAATGCTTTTATAAGCTCTTATGTGGCTTATTGCTCTGTCACCTAAAACTTCATTTGCTAAAAATCTGAGGATGCTTGGTTTAGTTTATAAGCATAGCTGATTGGTGAATTTTCTTCTTGGTGACAAAGGGCACTCAAGACTTTTGAATAATTGAAAATGAAACTGAAAAGTGCATTCATTATGATGAATTAAGTATGGATAAGAATTATTGTTACTTAAATGTATTTTTTGTCATTTTTTGTGTATACATGATTTGGAGGCATGTATGTCTGTGCACCAGAAGAGGGTAAAAATGTATTTTAAATTAAAATATAATTACATCACTTCCCCTTTCCTTTTCTTCCCTCAAGCTCTTCTCATGTTGCCCCCACTTACTGTCAATTGATCACTGCTTTTGCTTTATTATTTTTACATGCACATGCATAGATATATAGATAGATACTCGCATAGAAATATGACATGCAGAATCCATCTTTGCTGTTTATATGTATATGCATTCAGGACTGATTATTTTGTATTTGATAACCGACTAGGAGGTCCATCCTTGGGAGAGGATAATTTTCCTTCTTTCAGCCAGCAGTCACTAGTTTGTCTGTGGTTCTTTGTTTCCAAGTTGGACTCTGTGAGCTTTTCCACTTTCTGAGTTAGCATGTTTATCAATATAGTCATCACTTAGGGCTTGTTAAGACAGCCATTTCTTGGAGACACAGTATCATAGAAGACTTCTGGTCCTCCTAATCTTGTTTTTGTATTAGCTTAGTAGTGGTTAAGAAGAGTTGACAGTAGGTCTTTGAAGGTCTAGTTGAATTCTGTTGTGACTCCATCTGAGTCTGACTTGTTCAGACAGAAGCCTTCTTACTATTTCATTCTCATTTGTTATAGGTCTGTTTATGCTGTTGATATTTTCTTGGTTTGACTTCAATAGTTTGAATGAATCAAGAAGTTTGTCCTTTTCTTTTTATTTTCCAATTTAAGGGAGCACAGGTTTTCAAAGTAATCCCTTGTAATAGTCTGAGTATTCTTATTAGGGTTGTTTCAGTGAAAATAAAATTTTAAAGGCTGTTTGTATCATGGAAATTTTCTATTTTTCCTTCCACTATGCAGATAGTTTTGCTGGGTACTGTAATCTAGGTTGGTAGTCATGGTCTTTTCGCACTTAGAATGCTCAAGACTCAAATTTTCCACTGATGAATCCGATGCTATTCTGATGTTTTTGCTTTTATATGTGACTTGTGTTTTTTCTCTTGCAGCCTTGAATATTCTTTGTTCTTTATACCTAGTATTTTAACTATGACTATTGCATTTGATAGGAAACATCATGTCTTGGCCATTCATATTGTTTTTGTTTTTGTGATGTGACCTGTGCACATGTACTTCTTTCTTAGCTTGTGTGTTTGATTGAAATTCTGACATGCTTTTATATTGGGCCAGTAAGGAGCTGCATGACTAGACGTAAGCCATGAGTTAATAAAGCTAGTACATGAGCTCTTTAATTGGATTATACAAAGATGGCTCCTAAACCATGGATCTGTAACTAGGCCTGTAGGTATGGAATGGCCATGGGCAGTGGAAGGAATTGGAGAAAAAAGAAGATACTTTGCAGGAAGAAGAGGCTCCTGAACAAAGCCAGTTTATAGGTCACATGTCTGGAGCTAGGTCTTTGGGTGTCAAGCATGCATTCTTTCTATTTATACCAAACAAAATACTCATTGAAGCCTAGTGTTATTTGTTGTAACCTGTCTTTGTGGGGCTTCAGCTGAATCCATCTGACTTGCCCACTCATACCTGAGAGGATGAGGGTTGATTGAGAAAGGGCAGGTAAAGGCACTAAGGAAAAGACAGGGCAATCCAATGGATACTGAATGGCCCAAGTTTATTCTTCAACATTCTTAAATATCCCAACCAAAAAGGGGAAAACAACAAAAGGCTTCTTTATCAAGATATAAGAAAGAAATAGACCTTCTTCCTTAATTCACCAAACATTTGGTAACTATACCTTAGACTAAATCTCTTATTATTATCTGGCCTTGAGGGTTAAGAATAACCACACCTCAGAGCAAGTCTCTTGTTATTTAGATAAGACATCCATACCTAAGACCAAACATCCTTTAGTAGCCATGACTTAGATCTTTAGGTCTTATGACTTTAACATTGGAAGAGTAAGGTTAACATTGAACTCTCCGACCTTAAGCTGAGATAAAGTAAAACTATTTTATGGACCCCACACTTGGAACATATTCACTGAATTATTGTATCATGAGATTTAAAAAAAATCATGGGCCAATGTTCAGTCACATTCTCCTTAACACATTCTGAATAATAACTTTAGAAAGAAAAACATTGTTTTTTTGAAGCATTATAAAACAGCCTTGTTTTAAAATATGGAAAATTTAATTTTTCTCTATCCTTAAAAATGTACATGTTTATGCATCTTCATATCACATATAATAAGATAGTTTGGGGAGATAGTTGCCCTTCATAAAAATTTAAAGGCCACTGAAATAGAGTAGCTGTTCTCACTTACTAATGAATATAAATTTGAATTATTTTCTACTGCTGATACAAACAACCTGGGTAAGGGAACTGATATTTGGATGAGGGGTATGCTATTCCTCTCTTCCTCTTCCCCTCTGTTGGTATTATGAGTTCTCATCTTGGCTCAAGTTAGATCAATAAAAGTCTCTCTGAGATTTTCTAAATTGGGTCAAGGTGAAAGAGTAGTTCTGGGAAAGTTCTATGGTGTATGTACAGGTCAGTAGATTGAGAGGGAGAAAAGAATCAAGGAATGGAGAGATCTATGTAACTTATATGGCATTCTTGTCTTCAGTCTGACTCCAATTTTAGGCCTCAAAAAGATGTCACAAGGTAATGTTCAATGACATATCTCATTTCCCATATGACCTGCTTCCAGTCACACAAAGCATGCAAAATCACAGCAAGAAGTGCTGAATAATATTAGCTTGTACTGTTCCTTAATATTTTTTCTGCATGTAAGTTATAGTTAATGAGGTAGAAGTTAAGAGCAGGAATATTAGACAGACTTAATGTTAATCTTGGTTCCTCTGTTTGCTTCCTGAAATTCTGACCTAGGGCAAGTAGCTTAACATTTTTTATAGTCCTTTTGAGTTAATTTAATCTTTTTGATTCTTAGTTATTTTTTTTCTGTATGTGTGTGTTCTTGCCACAAAATTAAAACAGTCTTTCCTTTCAGGGTGATTGAGAGGATGAAATATGTTATGGGAAGCAAGAAGTTCTAGTTTACTTTTTGTTGCTACAATAAATACCATGACCATAATCAACTGAGATAAAACTGGTTTGTCTTCTCTTACTCATCCAGGGGAGTATAGGCCATCACTGAGAGATAACAGGGAAGGACCTCAAAGCAGCAGAACTTGGTAGCTTTGGCCATGTGGTTCCATAGTTAAGGACATCAGAAAGGGGCTATAATCTCCCTCTGCAACTAAGGAAAGTTACTGAGGTGAGACATGTGTCAGGGTTATCCCTGAATGGAGGCTTACAGAGGCCGTTGTGTGAAGCTGTGAAGGTGAGGACTGTATTGCCTTGGAGACCCCAAGATGCTGGAGATGCCAGAGTCATAGAATACCTACCAAGAAGAGCTGCTAACAGAGAGTAGAACCAGCCCAAGAGAAAGAAGTATGTTGTAGTCAACAAAGATGAAAGAAATTGAAGATCTGAAGAGCACTTTGACATCAGACATGAAGATACAGAGTTTTGAGTTTGCTTAGCTAGTTTTTGGTCCAGTATTTCCTCACCATGCTCCCTTCTCTATGTTTTGGAATGGTAATGTATATGCTGTGCATTTTGATTTTGATTTTATAGGGGATTACAGTGAATCTCAGAAGGGAGTTTGAACTTTAGAATTTTAAATAAGTTTGAGACTGTTATAGACTATGGGGACTTTTGAAGTTGGACTGACTGCATTTTTACAATAGGATATGGCTATAAACTTTTGGGATCCAGGGAGTAGAATGTGGTGATTTGAAAGAAAATGACCCTCAAAGAGAGTGGCACTATTAGGAGGTGTGGCCTTATTGGAGTAGGTGTGGTCTTATTGGAGGAAATGTGTCACAGTGGAGGCAGGCTTTGAGATCTAATATATGCTCAAGCCAAACTCAGTGAGACAGACCACTTCCTGTTGCCTGCACAAAATGTAGAACTCTCAGCTACCTCTCCAGCACCAGGTCTGCCTGCACACCACCGTGTCCTGCTATGAAGATAATGGACTAAACCTCTGAAAATGTAAACCACCCTAATTAAATGTTCTACTTTTATACGAGTTGCTGTGGTCATGGTGTCTCTTCATAACAACAGAAACCATATCTATAATAACCAGACTTGAGACTTCCAATCAACTTAATTTCTTTTGAAATCCTTTAATTTTTGAAAGGTATACTGGATGTTTCTGGTACCATTTCTTATCAAAACAACTGTTTTAATATATTTAACCAAGTTTCATCCTTTTAGGGAGAAGACAAAATCTTCTAAATCCTATCATTACATTTCTTTTGTTTTCATTGATAGTACTGAACTATTTGACTATGTCCCTGCCTTTAATCGTAATTGAAGAATATTGCCAATACCATCATGCTTCTCTAAATATCATTCATAAATGGTGACTTCCTAACTACCAATGGAGTTCTTACCTGGCCTTAAAGGCATGATACCTAATCTGGCCCCATTCCAGCAATTCAAATATTTTCTATCAAGGCTCCTGCTCCAGCTAGATGGGTCTCACCTTTGAGGTCTAAGCTCTGAGTGCAACTCAGATCGTCAGCTATTCATTTGCTGTGTTAGGATTTCCTATTCCCAAATGTGAACCTTTATCTAGCTACTGAAGACTCATTGAGTTCTTCCAGGATAGCTCACCCATTTGGATACTTGGTTAAGTGTCAAATGTATATATTTATGTTTCTACAAGTGAGATTGGATGTATACAAGGAAATAGAGAGGGTCTTCTTCAGTTATTTCCCTCAGTAGTACCATGTTTTGCCAAATCCACAGTTAATGGTTAATTAAAATATAAGTGACCTGGAAGTTCTTTGTAATTAAATGCGTTCATTCACACACGAACCACTTCCTGAGTACATACTTCATTGTATAACTTGGATGGACCTAAGTGATAGGTAAGTATTTTTAGGGAGTCTCAAAAATTGTTGGGGAGAGGAATTTGGTAAAATACATTTTCTTTTAATTGCCTTTACTTATTTAACTTGTAAATGGCAGGGTATTTCTTATTCAAATTCATATATCTATATCTACATGCATACATATATTTAAAATATTGACTTTATAGGATTTACAGGCACTTAATAACCCCTCATCCATTGTCTTAGTTAGGGTTTCTATTGCTGTGAAGAGACACCATGGTCATGGCAACTCTTATAAGGAAAACAATGAATTGAGGGTGTCTAGATTATAGTTTCAGAGGCTCAGTCCATTGTCACCATGATGGAGAGAATGGTGGCATATAGGCAGACATGATGCTGGAGAAATAGCTGAGAGTCCTATATGTTGCAGGCAACAGGAAGTTGATTGTGACACTTAGTGGTATCCTGAGTACCAGAAACCTCAAAGCCTACCACCACAGTGATAGGTTTTCTCCAACAAGGTCATATACACTCAAACAAAGCCACGCCTCCTAATAGTGTCACTCCCTATGAGATTATGGGGGGGGCAATTACATTCAAACTACCATAACAATGCTCCTGTAACCAACCCTAATTAAACTTGCTGGGCTGTCTTTAAAAGGACATTAAAGCAGAAAGGGGACTAGTTATGGGGAGATTAGCAATAGTTGGGGGAGGGCAAGTATGGGTGATGGGATGAATATGATCAAAATATATTATATGCATGCATGAAAATGTCATACCGAAATATTGTTATGCATAATTAATATAGGCAAATAACAACCATAAAAATAATGGGAATATTGTGGAACGTTAGTTGAAGATGTGTTACATTCATTTATGCTGTGGAATTTTGGTTTAATGATGCAAAGATGTGTGGCACTGTTCTATGTCGCGTTTGTTTAACTCTGTGAAGCTGTGTTACTGTGCCTGCCTAAAACACCTGATTGGTCTAATAAAGAGCTGAATGACCCATAGCTAGGCAGGAGAGTGATAGGTGTGGCTGTCAGGCAGAGAGAAGAGGGGGTGGTAAAGGAGAAGACACATCAGGGGCTAGTCACCCAGCCAGCAAAAGAGTAAAAAGTAAAGAAATATGTAGCACAGAGAAAGGAAAAAAAACCCAGAGGGAAAAGGCAGACAGGATAATTTCAGAAAAGTTGGCTAGAAACAAGTTAAGTGAAGGCTGGGCATTCTTAAATAAGAATAAATCTGCAAGTAACAAAATGGCGTCCGCAACGTGGCTAATAAGAACTTTCACTTAAAACTTGACAAAAGCTTTTTAAAAAAGGGTTTTAGAAACAAAAGCACAGAGATAAGCAAGGCTTCTTGGTAGCAGCATTTTTCTCAGTTGGGCTCTGCTTTGCTAGAAACAAGCAGAGACTTGCATGGCTCCTGTAAGGGAGGTTTCCTGACTTAGCATAAGCAGCAAAAAAAAAAAAAAAAAAAAAAAAAAAAAAAAAAAAACCGCAGGGCTTTTAAGAAGTGCTGCTGACAACGGAATGGTGTGTAAGAGAGCTAGCAATGGTCCCTCTGGTAAGACAAGACCACGGGGAAGTACTTAGATTAATAGAAATGGGTTAATAATTAAGACAGAGCTAGCCGATAAGTGGCCAACAGAATTATATCTAATACAGTGTCTCTGTGTGTTATTTGGAGCTGGAGCAGCTGCAGGTCCAGGCTGGCTGGGAAAAAACTACTCGTAACAGTTTCCCCCAAAGAGCAAAGAGTAAATTAAAACAAAACAAAACAAACAAACAACAACAACAACAACAAAAAAAAGAGAAATGGGAAAAAAATTAGATTTTTTTTCCCCAGTCAAATAGTATGAATGCTTCAATTTTCTCATTTGTGTGATTTCATAGACTTGTGAAATCAGAGACATTTAGGTTGTCTGTGTGTAACCTAACTGAAGATAGAATGTGCCCATCAGAAGCTTGTTCACTGTTACATCTTGGTGCCTAGAATGCAAAGTGTGGCACATAGAAGGATTTCAACGCTGCTGAATAAAAAGAGACACTTCTGGGGGATTTGGATTTACTCTGATGTGCTGACAAAGTAAGTAAGGTTCCTTAAGCCTCAAGGGTCAGACAATGCGAACCTCACAAAGTTCCCACTACTCCAAATGAGTTCTTGGAAAACATCAAGCTAGGCCCCCTGAATAGCCCCTAATCTATCATTTTCTATTTGAAACTTTCTAGTAGAAAACCCCTTTTGGACAACAACATTTTTTTCCCCTCTTATCTGAAAACTAAAGTAACTTTATGTATTTTTTTAATACAACACTAAAATACTGAACTTTATCTTCTGGTACATATCTGGCCCACATTTGCTGTATTATATTTCATAAATACCACCCTGAAACAACCACGGTTAGTCAGTCTGCATCTCTTGTGGTATTTGACACTCCAGTTTTCGGTTGGCCACCTTCTTTACTTTTAGCAACTTTATAGTAACCACACCAAACTCTGAGAAAACAGTTGATCGTCCTGTCACCTCAGAGGTGATTTGGAAAACAGTTTAGAGTCTGTTTTAAAATGCTCTCCAATCAAGATGGGCTTAAAACAACCTGAAGATTACTTGCTGACAGGCTTGTTGCTGCTTTTTCTCGGGAGAGCAAGTTCCCCAAATGATTTATCAGTTGTTTCCGTTTTCCTGCCCAGAGCCAAATCATCTGGTTTGTATGCCGAGTCCAAAGGAATATTAATGAATATTTTATTCAAGCAACAAGCCAGGGAAAGAGGATCTGAAACATCACAGTAGGTTTTAAGTGAGAACTTCTCGAGGCCTGCATCTCAGAAAGCCACTGCTTTCCAGCTGCAGCTTCAGTGTGTTCTCCCATGGCAAGAACAGCCCTTAGCCCACTAATTTCTGAATCTATTTCCCCCCCCCAATTCAGCCTTTCAGTGAAAAGACCATGGGAGGAAGCATGGAGTGGTGGTGGGGGTGTTTAAATGGACTCTTTATTTGACCACATCATCCTGGTTCTGATATGACCTCTAAGGGCATGCATTGTGACCTGTGCTATGCCTGCAATGCTCTTCTTTTGGACATCAGCAGTTATAACTTCTTGGCTGTCATGTTTAAGCCTAAGGCCACTTCTTCAAATAGGACTACTCTAATTATCTATTTAGAATGGAACCTTAGTGCAGGCAGGGATTGCCTTCTTTCTAGAGTTCACAGTCTCAGAACAGAGTCTACCGAGAGCTGCCAATCTCACTGACCCTTATCTTCTGATTCATGTGAAAAGAATATAATGAAAAAAGATGGAACTGTTTCTTTAGTGAATCTACATTTGGGTGTGACATTTGAGGTATTTAAAAATACAGTAGGAATAAACAGCTGATCATTTTCTTTTTTTGAACTTTTTAATTTATTGTTTTAGCCAAACACTTGTAAGAATTTCTAAATGCCCCTTTACCAGCCTTGTTTGCATTTTTCCCACTCTATTTTTCTTTTTTGAATGCAGATTTTTTTTACACAATATAATTTGATTACGGTTTTCCCTTTCTCAACTCCTCCAAGATTTTCCCTGTCTCCCTCCCATCTGAATCAATTCCCTTTCTGTCTCTTTAGAATACAAACAGGTATGTAAAGAATAATAGTAAAATAAAATGAGAGAACTCAAAACAAACCAGAATGGGACAAAATTAATAAACAGAAGGAATAGAGCCAAAGAAAAAGTACAAGAAACACAACATAGACACAGAGACACACATGTTTGCACACACAGGAATACTATCAAAACAAAAAACCAGAAGCCATAATACATAAAGGACCGATGAGACAATTAACCTCCAAAGATGCCATTAAGTTCATTTGTGGGGGGCTGGAGAGATGGCTCAGCATTTAAGAGCACTGACTGCTCTTCCAAAGGACCCGAGTTCGATTCCCAGCACCCACACGGCAGCTCACAGCTCCAATTCCAATGCACATGAAATAAAATAAAATCTTTTTTTTTTTTTTTTTTAAAAAGTTCATTTGTGTTTGCTCTCTGCTGCTGAGAATATGGCCTGCCCTTAAGAGTGGTTTGTGGCCCCAGGGAGAATCCCTTGGGAAAAATTATTTTTCATTTTCAAGTGGTTATGAACTAGAGAGTGTTAGGCCTGGTCGCAAGTGCTGTACCATTGAACCATCTTGTCAGACCTAGTGTCCCATATTTTGTCCTGAAACTCTAATAGTGTTTTCACCCATTTCATATGAATCTATATTATTCACAAAAATATTCTTATTAGTCAGGGTTCTCTTGAGTCATGGAATTTATAGAATGACTGAATCTCTCTCTCTTTCTTACACACACACACACACACACACACACACACACACACACACGAATAACTTACAGGCTGCAATCCAACAATGACTAGCTGTGAAAGGAAAGTTCAGGTGTCTATTAGTTTTTCAGCCTCACAACGCTGGGTGTCCCAGATGGTCTTCTGTGTATGCTGGAATCCCAAGGAAGCAGGCTCCAATGCCAGTGAACGAATGAGTGTGCTGAGCAGGCGAGGCTAAGCAGGTGAAGAACTAACCAACCCTTCCTTCTTTATCATCCTTATATAAATTTCCAGCAGAAGGTGTGGCCCAGATTAAAGGTGTGCCTTCCAGCCTCAAGACCTAGATTAAAGGCATGTGTCATCCCACTTTAAGATCAAAACCCTATGTCTTCCTGCCTCAAGGTCCAGATCAAAGGCATATTGTCTTCTTGACTCAAGATCTGGATCACATTTCTTGATTGTGGTTCATTTTAGATGTAGTCAAGTTGACAACCAAGAACAGCTATCAGTGATATCATTAGAACTTTTGAACTTTTTCACTGATGTGAATATGCCTCCATAGGAGCGAGACTGCACATCAGGAAATTAAAGATGCTGGGATGTAGTTTGTGCTAAAGACACCCTGCTCCCACACTATCTTGCAAATTTGCTTCTGAATTATCCTCTTCTGGAAATCTTGTCCTTGTCTCATGTGACCAGCCTTTCTGAATACGTTGACTCTGTCGTTTGGGCCAGGTTCTGTACTATAGCTGAATTTCCATCTCCTTTGCAGATGGAAAATATGGAAGCTTGATAATTGGGCCATGAGGGAAAAAAAACCCTCATTGGTTGCTGGGGCTTCACTGCATATTGTCACCAAAATTCTTCTGGAACCTTCTGAGATTCAGGAGCTTGCTTGCACATGTGCCCAGCTCAAAAGAAACACAGGAATGGGACTTGCTCATTGTTTTGGCTGTATTTTGTTGTCAATAATAGAGTACAGCAATCTTTGTGTAAAAACACTGTTATCACAGGAATTAATACATGCATAATTTTCTAGGTGAAGTGCAGAATACATCTTCTTCACAGGTAAACTTAATGACATTTGTATCCTAAATGCCATCATTCCTCACTGTCAGGTCTTTCTTTGTGCACACTGCAGCCTCTGACATTCAGTGAAGCAATAAAGAAATCAAACATGCCTACCTAACCTTTATGAAAATGCTTAAAATTATGATTTAATTTTTCATCTCTCATGGCAGCAGTAAAATAAATGATATATATCTCAATGGGATAAGCTTCCTGCTTGGTAATAATACTTACAGTATGGACTAAACATAGAAGCATTCTTTTCAGTCCCATAGGTGGCACTGGGCTGGCAGAGACAGGAAGGTAAATGTTGGAAATTTTGTATTTCTGGGGTACTTATTTAGGTGATTTCTCTTCAAACACAGAAGAGATTGGGGAGGTAGTTTTGACAGAACCTGTGCTAACACTTTTTTTTCTTTCCTCTTTGCTTTTTAAAACAAAACAGAACACAGAAAAACCAAGAAAACCCAACATACACACACACGCACACCACATGCACACACACACACACACACACACACACACACACGGAAATCAAACAAACAAAAAGCAATTCCCCGCAAATTCCTGCAACCATGGACTTTCTAATGTTTAAAAAGAATAATATGTTCTATGTAAACAGATAGATGGCAGCTTTATACAATCTACTGATAAATCTCTTACATAATTAGTTGAGGTCTAGGGCACTAAGCCACAGGGATGGGAACTGGTAAATTTAGGGACGCCAAATTAAATAAGATGGTTTATGGTGTTGGAATGGTGCTAACACAATAAACTGTGAATTGAGTAACTACTTTCTCACTGTTTCACAGTATAAAGTGCTAATGTAAAAAACAAAACGAAACAAAACCTTATCCCCCTCCCCAGGAAACAAATTTGTTAATTTTCTAACATCTGAGGCATGCTATATATTCTTTAAATATGTGAATTTGTTTTGTGACAGTTGAGTTGTGAACACTTTGAGGAAGACCAGAGTTTGGTCCATAAATAGTTATTAAGTACATGTGTGTAATCTACAGATGTATTATATATAGCTACAATTTCAAGATGAAGTAAATCAACCTATGAACACTTACCCATATGATCAAATTTTCCAAGAACTTTTACAACTCAGTGGCTCTCTCAGATTGGATCAACAATTGTTCCCTAACCTTCATAGTACTGATATTTTGGCTCAGGTTCTTGATTTGCTTTAGGTTTTGTTGTGTGTATTGTCAAATATTTAATAGTTTTTCTAAACACTGGAAGGTTATTGTGTATCTGCCCCCCCCCCAGTTGTGACAATAGAAAGTATCTACAGATATTTCCATCCATGTCTTTGGAAGTGAGGAGCAAGATTCCTAAATTGAGTGAGTAACTCTGGGTTAGAAGAGGACACATGGTTCTTGCCAGAATCCCCAAAGTTACACACTAGTGTCTTCTAGATCAATTGGTTCTGTGACACTTATATATTAGCAATTGGGATCCAGGTATTCTCACGAACGAATACCTAAAACAGGCAAGTTAAGGGAAGGCAGCTTTATGTTTTGAAGTAATATACTCCATCATGAAGGAAAGGCATGGCAGCAGATGGCTGTGTGGTGGTGGAAGGGTACAGCAGACGTTTCTTCACCTATTACTGGACCATGAAGCCCAGGAAGGAGAATCCTGGTACACAGCTTTCTTCTTTTCTAGATTTTATTTAGTTTGGGTTCCCAACTCAAACATTTAGGGCAGATCCTCTCTCTTAGTTACTTTACACAAAATTCTCTGGAAATAACCAGGCAAGCACATTCAAAGCTATGTTTCACTGATTGCTTGGTTAATTTATAAGTAAAATTCACCATCAAAAGCTTCTTCTTGCCTACTTGATACCTAACCCCAGTCCCACGAATCCTAAAAATAACTGAAAGAGGAGAAGTGTCAAGAATAGAGGCTAGCTCAAGTGTCTGTTCATAGATAAAGAGAGAACATGTATTGGAATGAGATTCATCCACTGAAAGGGATAAATGAATATATACTGCAATGCAGATGAACTTTGGAAACATGCCAAGACAAGAAGTCTGATACAAAAGGCCACATATAGTATGATTCCATTTATATGAATTGTTGAGCAGAAACCCATGGAGAGAGAACAGCTTGGAGATTGCACAAAAACTGCAGAATGGGATAAGGAAGCTGCTTAATGAGTACTGTTTCTTCATGGAGTGATTCAATGGAATTGTTTGGAATTACATAAATATGGTAACTGTACAACACTGTAACTAAATGGCAGTATTTTTCACTTTGCAATGGCTAAAATGGAACATTTTTAGGGACATGGGAGATGGCTCAATCCGTGAAGTCTTGTGTAAGCAGGAACATCTGACTTTGGATCTCAAAGCTGGGTGTGTTGACACACATCTGTAATCAGCACTGGGGTGGGATGGGGTGATGGAGACAGGTAAAATGACAAAGCTTGCTGGATGGACAGTCTAGTTGGTTTGGTGAGCTCTGGGTTCAGTGAGAGAGCATGACTCAGAAAGCAAGGTAGAGAGTGAAGAAGACATTTGACATTCACCATTCTGGCTCCCAATGTGTGCATGTACACATGCATGTACACCTGCATCCACACACTTGAACATATATATATATATATCACATTTATTTTATATTTACTGGGCACTTGACTATATATTTCTGAGGACACCAATCCTTACTCCTCTATTGTGACTACCTTCATATCATTCAGTAGGCCAAGTTCTTTTCATAACTACCCAGTCCCAGTCCCTTTGCTTCTGTGAATTTGACTATTTTAGGTTCCACATATGAGCAAGATCATGCACTTTTATTTATGTACATTCCTTATTTCACTTAATGTAATGTTCTTTACGCTCATCCATATCGTTGAAAATGACAACTTCATTTTTTTATGGCTAAATACTATTCCATTATAAAGCTGCTGTGTAAAATGGTTAAGTTTGTTACTTGAATTTTAAATCATCAAATTAAAAGAAGCTGGAAAGACTCAAAAGAGGCTCAATGTGAGGCTAGGAGAGTGGACTGGGGCACATAGAATGCATTTCAGCACTGAGTGGACTCAGTCGGTTAAAACGAAAAGAGCACATGAAGTTGGGAGGTAACGGTGGTGGGGGGAGAGAGTTAAAGGAGGGATGGGGATGGCCTGTGTTTAATACAAAAAGTACATAAAACGCCTTGGAATGCTGAGGGTCCTAGGGGACTTCCCTAGGGCTACAGGAGGTCATAAGTTAGAAGGAGCCAGTTTCTTACACTCCCTTCACCAGTTATACTTGGTGATCATTGGAGACATTTGGAGCATGCCTTCTTTTGCAGGGTTGCTCTAAAAATCTAGTGACATAAACTGGGCATAGTTGCACACTTGGGAAGCAGAGGCAGGCAGATCTCTTTGTTCAAGGCCAGCCTGATCTACAGAGTGAGTTCCATTACAGGCAGGGCCACACAGAGACACCCTGTCTTGAAAAAACTAAATAAATGAAATTAAAAATCTAGTGAGATAATGCATTTACAGTTGCTAGTGCAATGAAAATGTCCAATGAACAGTGGCCTCTGTAAGCTCCAGATCTCCATAGCCTCTTGAACCTTCTACATCCAAGGTCTTTCCCAGCGATGTCCCTTCTCCTTAAACTGTATAAGTTAGGAGTTACTGTTACGTTTATGTCAAAACCAATCAGCCATGCCTCTGACTGAGGTACACAGGGAAGGCTTCCCATTGAGGATGGGTGACATCAGAGTTGATCATGATACTGAGTACCAGAATCATATGAGAGCAGATGGCACAACCAGGTGAGTATGTAAAGAATTGTCTCAGTGTCTGGGATACAAGAATGTTGCTCAGTAGTTCTTTATGGGAAGAGGGGCATTGGAATGCACTCTTTTGTGAATATTAGACACAATTATGTTATAAACACAGGAAAGAGTTGAATGGGGTACTACTTGTTTTAGAAAAGGAATGATAGTTTCTACCTTCTGATGTCTTCAGTCTCCTTAGCAAACTGATGAGGACTTGGAGGGAGAGATGATGTAGAATTCTACATACATGTAAGCATAAGCAAATGCTTATTTGATCCATGCTAGCCCCCCCCCAGACTTCCCTTTTGTTGGTTTTCCTCTAGTATTGAAATATTTTGGCCTTATATCACATTAAGAAATTGTTGGAGAGAGCTGTACACTGAATTTAAAAGTCACCTAATGAGAGAAAGATGTGGGAAGGTAGTCCAAGAGGTATGTAGGGTGGATATGATTAAATATATCATATTCACATACGAAAAGAACATATGATAAAACTGAAAACCACCTAATGAAAATATAATTTATTTTAGTGGTCTAAAATGCATGTAGATAAGATCTTTTATTTCGGTAAATTTTCTTGTTTCTGTGAGCAAATATCTGACAGAAAACAACAATGAAGGTTTATTTTGGCTCATGAGTTGAGGGAATATAGTCTACAATGGAAGGAAGGCATGACTACAGGTGGCTCTGAGCAGTGGAGGCATGCTGCTGGGAATCATTCATCCTCATCTCAGTGGACTAGAAAAGAGAGGACAGGAAGTAGGGCTTGGCTATAAGCCTAAGGCCACTCTCACATCACAGATCCACTATGTTCAGCTAAGTACATCCCATCTCTCAAAGTTTCTGCAATGTCCTCAAACAATCCTGTCAACTGAGGACCAAGTGTTCTAATAAGGACCTGGTTGGGGGTTGGGGAGCATTTTATACCTGAGCCATAACAGGTAAATAGTGTGAGCTTTGTTTTTCTCAAAAGGAGCCCTCAGGCCTTGTCATCTCAAAGCAGCAGTTCCTTTTGCAGAGAGGGATGTGCTTTGGGGGCCAGTCAAACTGAGTGCTTGGAAGAGCAGCAGTCTAGGACATAGCCTAGTTTAGCAGGTCTCCAGTTTGCTACAAAACATGGGTGCTGGAAACATGACCTCTAATAGCATTAAACAGACCAAAAAGCAAGAAATTCGGCCTTGGGCAAGGACTGTGGTGTGTAAGGAAACAATGTGCATCATGAGCAAGGTAGAAACCCAAGTGAAGTGCTGATAGGGTTTCTTGTCCCCAGGAGAAGAGAAGTAGCCTTCAGGGTTCCAGTAACTTTTCAGTTTCAGATGCAGATCCAAAGAGGAAGAGGGCCAGACCCTGCAGTTGTTTTCTAGTTCAAGGAGAATAAAGAATGATTGATTTCTTTAAGGAAGGGTGCCACGTACAAAAGAGTGCTTGACCCCAGAAGAAGGCAGGGGAGGGAGGAGGAAGCAGATGTTTGGGGACTAACAAAGGGAACCAGGAGGCTATTGTACTCTATCAATGACGTAATGCTGCATTGAAATGACTCCTAACTAGATTTGTGTGGGCTGTCCTGTGCTCTGGGAGGGAAGTGTGTTCCCACGCAGGTGCAGATGACTGAGTCCCAGACAGCAAGTCAGAAAACCTTGTGTTTGCTTCAATCCATGTATGTCTCTCTGCTCCAGTCTGGGCTTTCACTCCCGGTCGCTGATTACTCCAGGGATAGGCACTGAAAAAGGCTTGAAATAAGATTCAGGAAGAGACAACTCCCTGGGGCCAGAGAGGAGTGGTGACAGAACTTGGGCAGTACAGCTACAGTTCTTCAAGCCTTGTACGTAAACTTCACTCCCTGTGAAGTTTCCTGTCTTCCTTGGATAAGTCCCCAGATTTTTTTTTTTTTTTAATCTCAGCTTCTCCTGAAAAATTTGGCTGTGAATAGATCTGCTCCAAGGGATGTGCTAACATTTATTCAACCCTGACTTTATACTGAGTCCTGGCAGATGCCATGAAATAATAATGATAACGAACTTGTAGAAAACTAATCAATATCTTGCTTTAAATTTTGGTGGCCTCACAACACTCATCTTCATCTGCCACTATTGTTATGCTTTGTCTGTCTTTCTATCAGTTTCAAGAACACGCCATTAACCCTAGCACATTGCTCTGCTTGGAAAGCTCTTGCCAAAGATCTCAAAGTATGGCTTCTACTCACTTGGCAGTTTTCAGGTCCTAGTACATGCCTTGTCCCAAAGAAGCATTGAACAAGAACAGATCGAAGCGGGGTCATTATGTTTATCTGGCTTATGTCAATGGAGACATCAGGTTTGAGGATAGGGCAAAGATACAGGTAAGGATGGAATGAATTTTATAGCTAAAATGAGTGGATGTAGAACAGAGTGAGTAGGGGAGGGATGGTGGATAATCTGTGGGTTTCGTATCCAAGGGACAGCCATGAGATATGAATGGAATCTGTTGGGAACCAGCAGTCTGCTGACCCTTTCCCCTGATGATGGGCGGGATGCTCATAGCCATGTCTTAGCTACATCATGACTTACCTGGCTGCTTAAGCTTTACCTGGCTGCCAGGGGACTCAGTTTCCCTTTTAAAACAAGTGCGCCAAGGGCGCCTCTCTATCTGGCTCCTTCTCTTTCTGTCTCTCTCTCTCTCCCCTGCTTTCGGTTGGCCACCAGCTACCCCCTTTTCTTTCCCCTTTATCAAGAAACTCCACGTGGGCGCTGAGTCTTGTGTTTGTGTTTCATAGGCAATAGTTGTATCAAAAGAACAACAGAATCTAGCCTTGAGAATTGATTTATGGGTGTTGGTCTTACCTGAAGCAGTGAGGAAAGTAACTACTCAAACTCACTTATAAACAAGCAAGATGAAAGCACAGCCTCCGAGGTTGCTTGTGAGAATCAATCAATCTCTCTATCTCTCTATCTTTCTATCTTAGTGTTACTATGGCTGATAAAGCACCATGACCAAAATTTTAGGGAGGAAAGGGTCTATTTAGCTTATACTTCCACAGCACTGTTCACCATTGAAGGAAGTCAGGACAGAGCAGGATCCCAGAGGCAGGAACTGATGCAGATGCTATGAAGGGTTGCTGCCCTGACTTGCTCCCCATGGCTTGCTCAGTTTGCTTAATTATAGAATCCAGGACCACCACCAGCCCAGGGGTGGCACCACCCACAATGAGCTGGGCCCTCCCCCATCAATCACTAATTAAGAAAATGCCTTATAGCTGGATCTTTTGTGTGTGTGGTTTGCTTGTTTGTTTTGAGACAGGGTTCCTCTGTGTAGTCCTGCCTGTCCTGGAATTAGTTCTGGAGACCAGGCTGGCCTCAGTTTCACAGAGATCTGCCTGCCTATGCCTCCTGGAGTGCTAGGATTAAAGGTGTGTGCCACCACAGCCTGGCTTACTGATGGATCTTATGGAAACATTTGCTCGCTTGCCGTTCCCTTCTTTCTGTTGACGAATATCATTTTCAGGTGTGTGACTTTGTTTATGTTGCAGCTGTTTAACTCTGTGAAGCCGTGGTTCTTTGCCTGTCTAAAACACCTGATGGTTTTAATAAAGATCTGAACGGACAATAGCGAGGCAGGGGCGAGGATAGGTGGGGCTGGCAGGCAGAGAGTATATACACAAGGAGAACCAAGGAAGGAGGAGCAGAGAACAAGGGGAGGAGGATGTCAGGGACCAGCCACCCAGCCACCCAGCCACCCAGCCACCCAGCCACCCAGCCACCCAGCCACCCAGCCACCCAGCCACCCAGCCACCCAGCCACCCAGCCACCCAGCCACCCAGCCACCCAGCCACCCAGCCACCCAGCCACCCAGCCACCCTGCCACCCAGCCACCCAGCCACCCAGCCACCCTGCCACCCTGCCACCCAGCCACCCAGCCACCCAGCCACCCAGCCACCCAGCCACCCAGCCACCCAGCCACCCAGCCACCCTGCCACCCTGCCACCCTGCCACCCTGCCACCCAGCCACCCAGCCACCCAGTCACCCTGCCACTCAGCCAGCCATGGAGTAAGAATGAAACTAAGATTTTCAGAAGAGAGAGATAAAAGCCCAGAGGCAAAAGGTAGATGGGTTAATTTAAGATAAGAAGAGCTGGCTAGAAACAAGATAAACTAAGGTCACATACTCATAAATAATAATAAGACTCTGTGTGTAATTTACTTGGAAAGTTGGTGACAGGGTCCTTCAAAAAGCCGAAAGAGTAAAAACCATCATGCAACTACACATTTCAGGTGACTCTAGCTTGTTTCAAGTTGACATAAAACTAGCCAGTACTCTCTCTCTCTCTCTCTCTCTCTCTCTCTCTCTCTCTCTCTCTCTCCCTCTCCCTCTCCCTCTCTCTCTCTCTCTCTGTGTGTGTTTGTATGTATATTGTATGGGCACAAATGCATTTGTCAGAGGACAAATTTTGTACTTTGAGGTATACTCCAGGTTAGCTGGCCCTTGAAGTCCTCCTTGACTTGAAATTACAGATACATGCTATTACATCTCACTTTTTCTGATCTCAAATTTTATTAGTTTTTTCTGACATTTTTGTACAATGTATTTTGATCATATTCATGCCCCAGCTCCTCCCAGACCTACCCATTTCTATCTATCCTTTGAGATGTCTAATACTGGTTGCCAACTATATTATACCTGCAATCAATTAAAACCCAAGAAGCTGGGCATAGCTGGATCATTTTAAGGTGGTGGCTCACATAAAAGGATATGGAAGATGGAAGCTTTTGGATTTTGCCTGCTTGCCCTCCCTCTTGCTGACAAGTTCATCTCTCCTGCTGCTGAGGCATTCCTTGAATGCTATTAAAACCTATTTCTTCAGGATTACAATGAAGACTGAAGACCAGCAGCTCTCTCGGGATCTTCCCAGACTCAAGTACCATATTGGAGCTGCTGAGACATTCAGACTTGTATGCTGAACAACTACCAGAACATGCCACAGGGAATACATTTCTATCTTCTAAATCTAAGTTCAGTCAGAACCTGTGGTCTTGGAAACTATATCTTTTGGGATGGCTGCCAGCTCTGACAACTGAAGCAAGCCTTCTGACCATTAGGTTCATAGGTTGTAAATTCCCCAAAGAGTTCACAGAAACTCAAACCACCAGCCTCTTTTGGCACCACAACCGCCAGTAGCAACACACCCAAAGGAAATAAATTACCATGAGCTAAGGTAAAAGGCAAAAGTAGTTTATAGACAATACTGAGAAGAAAAAGAAGGAAAGATTAAGAAGAAAAAGACAAATCAATGAAAGAGTGGGGAAAGGAGGGGCACAAGGGACAGAAGCAGAAATGGGCAATAATGAGGAAACACACTCAGTTTCACTATTAATCAAGGGACTTCAAATTAAGTTCAACAAAGTGTCATTGCATACCTAGCAAACTGACAAATGTCTGACTACCAAATGTTCTCGGGAACATGGAGTAATGAGAGTTATTCACTGTTGGAAAAGAGTATAAATTGACTCTAAACAGCTTACAGAGGAATTTGACAATATCTCTATTTGGCAATGTGCAAACCATACAATAATTGTACTTTCCCATGGACACCTCTACTCTTGTACATATGGACAGATACCCTCTATGTTGGCAGTATTTCTCATATCATTGTATTCTAGTCGTAAACATCTGAAACAGTCTAGGGGGCCATCAATTGAAAAATGAATAAATCAAATGAGGTATTTTACACAATAATCTCCCATACACTGCATGGATCTAAAAGGATCCATATAACAAAATGTTTGAGTAAAAAAAATGCTTATGTGTACATGTTAAAAACACACTCAAACACAATCCCATTTTGTTAAGGGAATGTAAGTTAGGGCATTTAAAGTCTAGATGTTTCAGATAGGTCATATCAAATTCATGATGTGATTGCCTCTGAGGACAGGGAAAGGAAATAGCATTGAGAATATGGGTCCAAGATGATCTGACTATATCGATAAAGTTTCTTTCTTTTACATATGAGGAGCCACATAGAAATAAACTAATTATCAACTGGTTCTCTAGAAATTGAAAATGCCAGTTTAGAGAATCTAAGGATTTCAATGGTGTAATACACCCACTATGGCCAATTTCAAGCTACCATAGCACTAGCAGCCAGCAGGCAAAATTCCTAAAATTATCACCATATGGCTATCAAGAATAAACAAGATCTGCCTGTGACTTTCTCTCTTTCCACTCACTTCATATAAAAATTTGAAACATTAATGAAAATATTAATAATCTCCCTTTCTAATACTAGAAAGATGATATTTTTATGTAGAGTCAGCATAATTGGACTTAATGGATTAAAGATAGGCCATAATGTTGGGCAAATAGGGTAGGAGATATGGATCTGGGAGGAGTTAGGGTAGAGGTTGAGTATAATAATAATAATAATATATAATAGGTACAATATTTTGAAAGAAATACTAAGGGAAAATTTTGAAGCTTCATTTTCCTACAATTTTTTTTGCATAAAAGAAACAATTCTATAAGAACCAGAATGGTTAAAATACCTGACATATTAAATTCAAAATGATAATAGCATTAGTCATACTTTTGTATGAGATACATCCCCTTATATTTTATACTTAAATAACTTATTTTTGAATATATTGAATAAATGCACATATGTGAAGTATCTTCCTATCTGCTTGCCATATGTTTTTATTTACCAGGATCACCTTTCAGAAATAGCTAGTTAATTATCAATTCAAAGCAACTTGTAAGAGTAAAAATCCCACTCAAGCCCTGGAGATGTAGACAATGGTAAATGCTTTCTCAGGAAGGTGCCAGGTCCATTCCTACTGCTGTAAAACATAAACAAAACCCAAAACTTCAGGCAAATGAACAGAATGCTTTAAATGATCCCAAAATACCTTTCAGGGAGCCTTGCACTTTGTTGACATGCTATTAGAATGAATTTCACTTCTTTGACAGTCTATGAAAACAGCTGCTAAATCATTTTGACAATATATTTTTAATGAGCTTCAAAGTCTTAGAGAAGTGATGATGTATTATGCTGCTGAATATAGACTGTTAACTGCATTCTGCTACCACAGTTGAAAGAGGCAAGACTATCAACATGGAAGGAACAGTTGAATGGAATAATTTTCTCAGTTCCAAAATGGTCTATTAGTGAGTTCCTAGAATGAACTAAATTCTGTGGATTTAGTGTCCACTGAAGCAAATAAAATTACTATGGTATTGTTTCTAGATTGAAGGATTCGTTCTGCAGATCATAATGAAAAATGGGAATCCAGAGACAAATGCTTCAAATTCCATGCTATCTTGAAATCCCTTTCCTCAACCATTTAGAAAATGAGTTGGAATAAAATTATATCCAGAAATCAACTCTATATATTTTATATAATATCTACATTGCAAACAAAATTTATATTCATAAACAGTATTTTCTAAGAAAATAATTTATAAACCATATTTACAAAAGTAAAAATCTATTAGGATAAATTAATATAGAATTATTATATATATGTATTTTATACAAAACTTATTTTTGGTGTATTATCACAGTAATAGAAAAGTAACTGAGACAAACATATAACCCAGCTTGCCTAAGGTTGTTCATGCCAACACCTAGAAAAATGAGTAACAATACACATTTAAATCTCAAAATCATGCTTGTTTTAGAGGAAATTCGCAAAGTCCTTCTTCTAATTTGAATAACTATCAGTCCATGTATCTTCCTATCTGAGTGTCACATGTTTTTATTAACCAGGGCCATCTTTCAAAAAAAAGCTAATTATCAATTCAATATGCCCTTCAACCAAATAATGGATAAAGAAAATGTGGTTCATTTACACAATGGAGTATTACTCAGTGTTAAAAAAGCACTGACATCTTGAAATTCGCAGGCAACTAGAAGAAACTATCATGAGTGAGGTAACCCAGACACAAAAAGACAAACATGCTATGTACTCACTCATAAGTGGACATTAGACAGAGAGCAAAGGATAGCCAGCCTAAGATCATAACCCCAGAGAAGCTCGGAAACAAGGAGAACCCTAAGAGAGACATATATGGACACCCTGAGAAGGGGAAAGGGACAAGATCTCCTAAGCAAATTGGGAGCATGGGGGGGGGCAGTAAAGGCGGTAGGAGAAAGAGAAGGGGAGAAGGAGAGAGGGGGAAGAGAACACGAGGGATCAGGAAGGTCGAGTTGGGGAAAAAACAGAGGAGAGTAAGGAAAGAGATACCTTAATAGAGGGAGATGATACATGCTTAATGAGAAATCTGGCACTAGGGAAATTCCCAGGTATCCACAAGGAAGAACACAACTAAGAATCTAAGCAATAGTGGAGAGGCTAACGTAAATTCCCTTCCCCAATAATGAGATTGATGACTACCTTAAATGTCATCCTAGAACTTTCATCCAGTAGCTGATGGAAACAGAAGCAGACATTCACACAGCTAAGCCCTGAGCTGAACTCCTGGAATCTAGTTGCAGAGAGGGAGGAATGATGATGAACAAAGGAGTTAAGACAATGTTGGGGAAACCCACAGAAACAGCTAACCTGAACAAGTAGGAGCTCAGGGACTCCAGCCTGACAGCTGGGCAACCAGCATAAGACCAAACCAAGCCCCTTGAATGTGGGCGTCAGTTGGGGGACTTGGGTAGTCTATGGGGCCTCTGGCAGTGGAACCAGTATTTATCTGTAGTGCACAGATGAACTTTGGGAACTCATTCCACATAGAGGGATACTCTCTCAGGCTAGATACATAGGAGAAAGCCTAGGCCCTGCCCCAAATGATGTGACAGATTTTGATGATCCTCATGGGAGGCCTCACCTTCCCTGAGGAGTGGGTGGGGGTGGGAGGGATGGGATGAAAGGTGGGAGAGGGAACCAGGACTGTTACGTAAAATAAGAGAGTTTTAAAATTTAAATAAAAAAATTAAAAAGATAACTTGTGAGATTAAAAAATCCTACTCAATCCCTGGAGTTGTAACCAATGGTACAATGCTTTCCCAGGAAGGTGGGAAGTCCTTTCTGTAAGATGTATTTTTGGGAAAAGATGTTCTTGTTCAAAGAATAGAAACATACCCTAGGAATCTTGATACTCAATAATAAGTTGTATGTTCAGAAATTAATGCCATTTTATATTTTAGCCAGTAGTGTGCAAAGTGGACAATTGAGTAAAAGTCTGTCTAGTAGTGACTAGTAAACATTATATTTTCTCATTCTGTTTCATTTTTGTACTTGCCAGTCTGATAAGAGAAAAAGAAGGCGTATCAATAGTCTCATTAGTAGCTCTTTAATTATTGGTGAACCTGAATTTTTTATGTCTTTAGTGATTTACATACTTTGATGACTATTCTTGGTTGTCAACTTGACTACATCTGGAATTAACTAAAACCCAAGTCGATGAGTACACTGCTGAGTGATGCTTTTCTTAATTAGATCATTTGAAGTTGGAAGGCCCATTTTTTTGTTTCTTCAAGATAGGTTTCTCTTTGTAGCCCTGGCTGTCCTGGAATTTACTCTGTAGGTCAGGCTGGCCTGGTCTCTCAGAGGTCCACCTTTCTTTGTTTCCTGAGTGCTGGGATTAAAGGTGTGTGCCACCACACCTGGCAGCAAGACCCACTTTTAATCCAAATCTTTTGAGGTGGGAAGATCCACCTAAATTATTTTATCCAAACCTTCTGCTGGCAGCCTGTATAAAGGAGATGGAAGTAGGAAGCTTGCTCTCTTTGCCTTCTTGGCTTCTCTTTAGCTGTCAATCCATTCCTTCACTAGTATTAGGGCCTACTTCTTTGGGATTCCAGCGTACATTGAAAACCAGCTGAGACAACCAACCTCATGGAATAAACAACTACTGGATTCTTGGATCCTCCACTGGCAGACATCCATTGAACTAACTGGACCATGGCTTGTAAGTCATTCTAATAAATCCCCTTTATATATTCATTCTATTAGTTGTAGAGAACCTTGACTAATACACTACACATGTCATTGGTAAATCTTATATGTGGATTTTTTTGTGATGTGTGTGTGTGTGTGTGTGTGTGTTCAAAAGAACTATTAGGATCCTCAGCACAGGTATGGCAATTCTCACAGAGTTTACTAGCACTCATGAAGTCTGAACAGTGCTACGAAACTCCTCAGTAGCACTGGTGAAGTTGAGCCCTCTCTTTTGCAAGCATGCATGAGCATGTTGAGGAAAGAAGTTGACATCAGGGTTTCTCTCTGAATCTGGAGCTTGCCATTTCAGCTACACTGAGTGGCCATCAAGTTCCTGGGATCCTTTTTCTTCCTTTGCGGCACTAAGATTGCAGGCAAATGACTCAGTGTTTGACTTTTACATAGGTACTGTGCGTTCAACCTCAGTACTCATGCTCGGCAAATCCTTTACCCATTGAACTATCTGCTTATTCCTATCATTTCTTTTCATTCTTGCCCATTAAGAACTCTTTTCATATGAATTTTCACCATGTCATATTTGTTGCAAATTATTTTCCTGCTTGTATTTTGTTTCATGACATTGCAGACTATGACTTCAATGACCGTAAAAATATTTTTTTGTCCCCCTCTGGTTTCTCTGCTTCTATCCTAAAATAAGATTGATATTTAACCTTATATTTACAATATATATTAAATTATCCTCTAGACTTTTAAAGTTTCTACTTGTTTGCTTTTTTTTACTCTATTCAAATGGGTCTTTTAATGTTGCAATGGATGGTATCTAATTCTTAGGCGTAAATTATTTTCCTGCCTCAGTATCCCAAGCTGTTGGTACTACAGGTACATGCCTCCATGACCATGTTATATTTTATTTTTAAAGTTAGCTATTAAATACATTTGCGATTCATTTGGCATGAGCTTTGGAGAACTCTCCCTTTAGGTTGTTTTTCTAGTAGTTAAACAAATTCTCTTCACGAACCTGATTGATTTGCTTTACTTGAATAATTTTAGGGAAGAATTGACAACTTAATTGTTATTTGCCTTGTTTATTATACAAGTACTTCATATGTCTCTCTTTTTATGATGTTACTTTAAAAATTATCTTTGAGCTAATTCATGTTCTCTTCAAATAGGCCCTGCTTATATCGTAGATTTTTTTTTTTTAGTTGCTTCATGTTGTATACTGGAAAGCTAATGGAGTAATTTTCTCCTGTTGCATTTTCTCACAGTTTGCTGCTATTATATAGGAAGACTGTTGCTTTTGTATACTTAGTTTATACGTGGCCTCTTATTAATTCTCTTAGACGTTAACTTGATTGATACTACTGGTATTTTGAGGATGGCGAACATATAATCTAGAAGAACTGTAATTATGAATCCTTTTTAACTAGCAATGCTTTGAATTCATTTTTCATGTTTTAGTAGTAGCATTAAAAATGTTCATAATGTAGATTGTAGGGAGCACTGTTACTTTGTCTTTGACATTAGAGTGCATGGGCTTTCAGGCTTTTACACTTAAATAGGATACTGGTGTTTGGGTAAAAAAATAGATTCTTATGTTAATATACATTTTCTTCTATTTGTGTTCATTAAGAGAAATTGGATTTATTCAAAAGAATTTTTCCATTTGTGTTTATAAATGCAACATTTTCTTCTTTGCTCTAATGCGCTGATGAATAACATGAATAATTTTCATTATTTTGAACTGCACTTATGTGTTCCTTTTCATGCCACATTGGTGCATTTTGCTGGGATATTTTCTGGCGGTTTCCACCCACACTTATAACTAAAACTGCTCTGATGTTTAAGCATGTACCTTTTGTTAGCTTGGAATGAAAATTACAGAAAAATACATCAGAAGGTTTCCATTTTTATCCTTGATTTTGAATGTTTTAACTATCATTTGGATTTTTTGCCCCCCTTTCATTATCTGCTGCTTTTGTGTTTCTGTTTTATCAAACATTCAAAATGACTATTACCTGCTATTTTCTTTGATGGTGCCCTTTAAAGGGGTAGATACAGGGTATGTATTTACTTCCTTTCCTATCCTTGACTTCTTGAAGAATAGATATAAGAAGATGAACATGTTCATATTCTCTTCCATAATTCGGGACTTTGGTGGGGTCCCTATCTATGTTCCAACAAGTTTTTTCTCACTTGCTTCTCATTTATTAAGTGTTCCCTTTAGGTTACCCCTTGTGTATCACTTACATTCTCTGTGCTTTACATAAGCTATTAAAGTCTGTGATTTCTAGTTACCTTTTATTGGCCAAATAAACTTTTTCTTAGTTTTTATGTTTTTGCCTGGCTATATTTTACTGGTTCTCAACCTCTGGGTCATGACCTCTACCCCCGCCCCCTAAGCAGAATCAAATGATCCTTTCTTAGTGGTTGCTTAAGACCATTGGAAAACACATATACTTACATTATGATTCATCACAATAGCAAAATTACAGTTATGAAGTAGCAATGAAATACTTTTATGGTTGGGGGTCACCACAACTTGAAGAACAATATTAAAGGGCCACAGCTTTAGGAAGGTTGAGAAACACTGTCTAGACCATCAACATGAGGAACTGTATTAAAGGGTCCCAGCATTAGGAAGGGTGAGAACCACTTTTTAGACCATCACCATGAGGAACTGTATTAAAGGTCCCAGCATTAGGAAGGGTGAGAACCTCTGTCTAGACCATCAACATGAGGAACTGTATTAAAGGTCACAGCATTAGGAAGGGTGAGAACCACTGTCTAGACCATCAACATGAGGAACTGTATTAAAGGTCCCAGCATTAGGAAGGGTGAGAACCTCTGTCTAGACCATCAACACGAGGAACTGTATTAAAGGTCCCAGCATTAGGAAGGGTGAGAAACACTGTCTAGACCATCAACATGAGGAACTGTATTAAAGGTCCCAGCATTAGGAAGGGTGAGAACCACTGTCTAGACCATCAACATGAGGAACTGTATTAAAGGGTCCCAGCATTAGGAAGGTTGAGAAACACTGTCTAGTCCATCAACATGAGGAACTGTATTAAAGGTCACAGCATTAGGAAGGGTGAGAACCACTGTCTAGACCATCAACATGAGGAACTGTATTAAAGGTCCCAGCATTAGGAAGGTTGACAACCACTGCTACCATATATTCCATTAACCCTCTCTGTTCTTCGCATCTGCCCGTGTATTATCCTTTCTTACTCTATTGTTGCTGACTACTCCTGTCTCGTATTTTCCAAATCTCATCTGTTCTAACATTGTTTATATTACAGTTTCAGTTCTATCAGCTCTTATCTTCAACCTTTGCCTTTTTTCTTTATATGTTCTTAGTAAACAAATTTATTAATTGTCTTCAAATATACAAAAGCTACCTGTTAAAGTTCCTAATATGGCAGATGATCAGTTGAGCTTTAGTTTTGAATTTCCAACTGGCTATTGAACATTTTTGTTGTGATAGCCTTCTGAAACCGCAAATTTACTAAGCGAACACCTGAACTCACAAATTTGCTTCTATTTATTTGTCTTCATTTTCCCTATTCCTAGGAGTCATGGCCATTTATTCTGCTGTAACTCCATGGTCTCATATGAAGAAAATATCCTGTCATAGGAAGTGAGGAGAATGGAAAGCACATACTTTGTTTCAGAGAAGAGGAATAACAGTAAGATACTGGCATTTAAAAGTATCAGCCCAGTACTGTAAGATCTCAGAATATATATATATGACTTAAAACTTTAATGTCAGTTTTCCAACTTTGACAACAAATTTTGTTTGAAAACACTGACTCCAACAAAATGCACTCATGTGCGCTGATTTTTGCGGCTGAAATCTCTGGGTCAAAGAGTGGTTTGGCTCTCAGTTCCAATGCTATTTTTCTTAAAAGAATTAAAACAATGAGCACCATTGACATGTGAAATATAATAATACATTTAGCTTAAATGTAAAAGTCAATAAAAACTTTTGTTTTACAGATGTATACACTTATATAGTCACTAACCCAATCTAGATGAATCGTATTTTCTTGTTCATTTTTTATATACTTTTCACTACCTACAGCCACTGTTCTGATTCATGTGACTATAGCTTAGTTTGTTTTAATAGACTTCATATAAATGGAATTAAAAACTGATGTTCCGATGTATGGGACTATAGCTTAGTTTCCCTTAATAGACCTCATATGAGTGAAATTAAACAGTGTACACTCCTCTATGTCTGGCTTATTTCATTTAGCGTAATGATTTTTGAAATTTGTTCACTTTCTTTTACATTTCTGCAGTACATTCTTTTTTACTGACATATAACATTTCACTTTATAAATATATTGCAATTTTCTATCCAGACTTTTGTTAATTGGTGTTTTTGGGGTTGTTGCCTATATGATTTTTTTTATTTTAGTGAAAGGATAATTAAAAATACAATGGTAAATGTACAATTAGAAAGCCTGCATATTATTGAGAAAATTCAGCGTTTGCTTACAGTTAGCTTTTGTTAGAGGGTAAGTTGGCATTCTGCTCTTCTCTCTCATTTTGTTATGTTTTTGTTTCCCTTGCATCATTATTATTACTATCATTTGTCATCTATTGTTGCTGTAATGAAATTCCTGGAGTTCACTGCACCTAGAGCAAAAGCAGTCTAAGCAACACTACCTCCCATTAGAGGTACTAGCTCCTGATGGGAGTGCTTATTGTCTGCTAATAACCTGTGGAGGGCTATGTGATGTCAACCATATATGCTGATGCATTAATTCTATTAAGAAGCCTTACTACGAAGAGAAATGGTGTTTTCCCATTCTGAGTTATTCACGCTAGAAACTTTAAAATACAAACAAGGGGCACATCAGTGATTTTATTGTTGTGCTTATGTTAGCTAACAATTATCTGGGAAATCTTCATGAATACAAACCTTAAGATATAACAGAAAAGTTATAAATATTAGGATGTTTGACACATATATTTGTATATTCAACAAATACTTAACTTTGAAAGTAATTTCTGTGCCATTCCCAATGAAAAGCACTATCTTGGCTGGTGGAGGCACATAGCTTTAATTCCACCACTCTGGAGGCAAAGGCAGGTGTATTTTTGAGTTCAAGGCCATCGTGGTCTATAGAGCAAGTTACAGAGCACGCAGGGCTACAAAGAGAAACCCTGTCTCAATAAACCAAAAAACAAAAACAAACAAATAGGGTACTGAAGAGTTGGCTCAGCGGTTAAGAGCACATGGGCTGCTCTTCCAGAGGACCAGGGTTCAATTCCCAGCATCCACATGGCAGCTCACATCTGTCTGTAATTCCTGTTCCAGGGGAATCTGACACCTCCACATAGACATAGACATGCATATGGGTAAAATGTCAATGTACAGAAAATACAAATAAATAAATAAATAAAGAAATCTTTTAAAAAAACAAATAAAAAACAAAACAACTACAAAAAACAAATCCAGAACCAAAAACCAAACTACTATCCTGAATTTGTTATTTAATATTTTCATGGGCATATGGATTCCTCTAATGTATATATGCCAGTAAATGATATTTCATGTTGCTTTTTTGATTTAAAACTTCATGAAAGTGGCATCAACATGGAGTTTTTTTGTCTTGTAACTTTTTTTTACAACTGTCTATTTGCAAAAGTTCCCATGTTGACATAGCTCTAGTTTATTTTATTTCTTGGCTTGAATGGATCTGTGGCCAATAATTTATCTGCTCTCTTGTTGGCCATTATTTAGTGCTCCCAGATTTTGTTAATACAATAAATTCACCAGTGAGAATTCTTATGGTCTTCTTATGTACATACACATAGAAGGGAATCTCTAGGGTTCTTACATGTTGTAGACAGAATATGCGTTCTCTCTTCTTCCACTGACCCTAAATGCATTAAAAATTTTGCAATGTCAGTTCATCTTAGAATTTCTAGGGGCTCCCTTGTTATATATAGGTTTTATATTAAGGCAATATAATAGACAAAAATCACTGGACTAAACAATCTACAATTGTACTTCTCTCTCCCAACAGTTGAGAGTCCAGGTACGTGGCTCTGCTCCAGAAAACCAGATTATATCTTATTTCTCTGACATACTTTAGGGTTGTGCTTCTCAACCTTCCCAACTGCTTTGAACTTTTAGTATAGTTACTCATGTTGTGGTGACCCGTCAACCATAAAATATTTTGTTGCCACTTCATAACTAATTTTGCTACTCATCATGCATTGTAATGTAAACATCTCTATTTTTTGATGGTCTTTGGGGGTCATGACCCACAGGTTGAGAAACAACTGCCTTAGAGGCACCATTCTGAAAATTACATTTCCTAGGCCATTACTTGATTTTATGGTCATAAGCTAAGACTCATCATTGTTATATTTTAAATAATCAAAAGGGGGATATTTCCTGTCACATAAAGGAAATATAAACCCTGTCCATAAAAAAAGTTGATTGGAACATTGCCATACTTATTTTTTTCATATTATCTAAGGCTAATTTTGAGCTACAGAAACAGCATTAAGCTCTTGGGGCAAAGACTTTATTGTTCATGTAGGCCAAAATATTTCTCTGGTCTTTCACACACACACACACACACACACACACACACACACACACACACACACACACACACACACTCAAGCTTTGTGATCCTTACCTTTGGTTCTGTCTATTTCTTCTTCTTTGATACAGGGTTTCTCTGTGACTTTGGAGGCTGTCCTAGAACTAGCTCGGTAGACCAGGCTGGTCGCAAACTCACAAAGAGTCGCTTGCCTCTGCCTCCAGAGTGCTGGGATTAAAGGTGTGCACTACCACTGCCAAGGTGCTGTGTAGTTCGAAAATGGATCATCATTACTTCTTCTTTCCAGCCACAGGAAAGGAATGGATAGTGGAGGCTAGCTAAATTCTTTCTCGGGGGATATAATTCACTCATCTATAACTGGCTAGAGCTTATTTTTGTCTCTTCCTACTTTAATTTCTTCAACATTATTTTACAGATTTATTTTTCTTCTGCATATAGGTATGCATTTTTATTCTTGGTACTCATCTTTCAATTTATGAAAGCTCACGATCACCTTGCCTCCAATTCCAGGTTACAGGTTTGTGTTACCATGCCTACTTTATGCTATACTACTAACTGAATCCATTTGCCAGAGATATATAAACCTCTCCTTTCCTAACTCTATGAAGATAGTAATGATACATCCAAAACACGAAAAACAAACCAAAGCCACCAATAATATGGAAAATGTATTTTTGAATGTTCTTTGTTTGCTCCACATCATTTTGTAAGAAACAGATGCAAAAAATGAAAAGAACAAATGTCCACAGATTGATGTACAGTGAAGAGAACATTTTGTCACCCAGGTCAAGAAACAATACTTTGCCAAACACTTAGAGGATCTTTTACATTTCCCACTTTATCACAACTGCCCCCTTATTAGGTTACCACCATGCTGAGTTCTAGTGTAATTGCTTCATTGTTTTTGTGTTTCAAAAGACATTATTTTACCATTAAAATGTACACATTATTAGTGGGTTTTCATTTTATCCATTTCTTTAAAATTTAACTCCTGATGAAACCAGAGTAGAAATCGATAGTTTCTAAAACTCTGGGATTTATTACAGATTTGACTCTTGGTGGGGTCACATATGTTTCTCTGTCCACTGTGCTTTTGGAAAATTGGTCAGTGGGTCTGCAGATTAATCAAATTCTGGTTTGGTTCCTTTAGAAAAAAATATAGGTAGTAGCTGGCAAGACTATTCAGTCATCTCCCTTTTTTATTGATATGTAATGCCTGCTGTCTTAGCACAACAGCTATCATTATCATCTTTATTAGAGGCAGCTGTGGCCTCTCATGATTGACTCTTAAGATTGGGCCCATTGATGTTCTCTCATAGAAAGAGTGCATGAGAAACTCTTGCCTAAGATTTCAGTCACCCTGCCACCCCCACCAGCTGCGTGTAATGCTGCCCTAAGTGCACAGGGCCCCTTCATCTTGGGAAGTGATAGAGGGTATAGATTGTGGGAGCGTAACTGAAAGGGGGAGGACTCCCTCTACGCAGCTGTGCTGAAGTCAGCATTTGTGCTGGGGTGAGGCTGCTGGTGGAATAGCTGCTCTGGGGTCAACTCACACTGCTCCAAGGAAGCCTGATGCTAATTGCTTCACAAAATTGGACTTTGGTAGGCTTGTGTGCTTTAGCTGTGCTGTGCATTACGAAGTGGGAAGCAAGCCTTTTTACACATCTCAGATGTTCATGCAACATGTCTGCATGTATTAAGTAATAGAAGTTGCACAGCAGTGCTGTCTAAAAGCCAAGTTCTCCTCCTCCTCCTCCTCCTTCTTTTTTCGAGACAGGGTTTCTCTGTGTAGTCCTGGTTGTCCTGGAACTCACCTTGTAGACCAGGCTGGCCATAAAACTCAGAGACTCTGCTTCACAAGGCAGTTATGAAAGGTGTGCACCACCACTGCTTGGCAAATCCCATGTTGTTTCAATTGTTTCATTGCTGTAGTTTCATAAAGGCCAGCTTACTTTTGGATTATCTAGTGTTACAATTTGTATGATTTAGACACTAAAATGGGCTTTAATGTTTCATAATTAAAAATTAGTGGAGCTAGACTTGAGTTATAATTTCAAGATCCCTTTGCATCCTATGACATGAGGCTAACTGGTGTACCCCAAAAGGCACATGTACAAGATTTAGAAAGCAGAAATAAAGCAGTATCTGGCCTCTGCATGTTATTTCAACATTCATTTAAAGCCAGATGCAGCTTCTTATGGGCTCCAACTCATCATAGTTTCTGTGCACTCAAACTCTGAATCGCTAGCCTTGCTGACTGGGAACCAGTGATCCCAGGTAGTGAGATGTTTGAGATGGAATGAAGGATACTCAGTTAAATTAGACTCTCAGATATTTCACATGTATATATGCATATACCTTACATATGTATTATACATTTACTTTGAATCAGTGTACATATATATATATATATGTATGTTTGTATATACTTATGTATGTGTGTTTTGCATGAATGAGCTAGGTTAAATCTGTCAATCCTATCTCAAGCACAATAACAGCTGCAAAGGAAAGCTGTCTCTCTCCCTGCCCCCCCCCCATTCTAGTAGCTGGCTATATGGGACTGGTTAGTGGCTTACTGATGATCTTCAAACTTTTGGTGATTCTTACTTTGCCCACCTCTTCCACAATTTTGCAGTTTCAGTCCTAGAACTATGACCTTATTATATAATGCTGATAATGATTCAGTTTTCTTGACTGACTCTTGACTAATGCAACCCTACAAATACAACCAAAGCTTTCATACCTTGTCTGTAGGCTGACTCTAACATTAGAAAAAGTACATAAAACACCATATATATGATAGCATAATCACTGTTCACCGTTGAGTCATGTAATTTGCCAAGAAATGCCAAGCCAGGAAATGTGCTAAAATTACTTCACCTCTTCTAATAGTGCTTAGTACTAAAGTGAAATGGATTTTCTCTCTGTGACTATTTCATGGCATTCTCTTATAATCCATCAGCTGGGAACATGGTTTTCTTGCATTCTCAAAAGTTTGCCTAGTTTTAAAAATTGTGTTGATTATTATTATTATTATCTTTTTTTGTTTGTTTTTTTGTTTTGACCTTCAGCTGTGTGTAATTCTGCCCTGAGTGCACATGGCCTCATGGTCTTAGGAAGTGCTATAAAATGCAGGCTATGGAAAATGAACTGAAAGGGGAAGACTCCATCTATACAGCTATGGTGAAATTAGCATTTGTGCTGGAGTGAGACTGCTGATGTCATAGCTGCTTTGGGGGTGACACATCATGTATATATAAGAATTCCAGTAGCTTGTTCTTTTTCCATTAAAAATTTATTGTTTTATTTTGAAAAGGGGCCTCATATATATATAGCTCAGGTTAGCCTTGAACTTTTTATGTAGCCAAGGGTGACCTTGAACTCCTGATCCTCGTGCTTCTATCTCCTGAGTGCTGGAATTAAAGATGTAGATAATTACATCTGGCTTTCAAATTATAAATTCTTCTTCCCTGTTTCGAAACATGAATCTTAAGCATTCCTTATTCTTTTTGTGAGTATATGTATATGTACGAGTGTGCAACTCTGCTTGGAGGCAGTAGTGAAGGCCGGAGAGGGATATGGAGTAGCCTCTCTTATTCTCCGCCTTGTCACTGGGAGCTAGGCTGCCAGTCAGAAAGTCACAAAGGCCTCCCCCCTGAGAGTGGGAGTTACAGTTGCGTGTGCAGCCATACCCCACTTTTGTTTCAGCATGGTACTGGGATCCAAACTCAGGTCCTCCTGCTTGTGTGGTAAGTGATCTTATCCATGAAGCCAACTCTCCAGCCCTCAAAATGATTATCATCATTTCTAAACAAATATTGCATTATGGGTAAAAAAGTAGAGATGGAACCTGCATGTCTAAAAGAGCCTTCCTTGTCTCTTATAAAAGACAAAAGAGGGTCACAAAGTTGGCTCAGTGGGTAAAAGCATTTACTACCAACTTGATGACCTGAGTGTAATCCCCAGGACTCAAAAGGTAGAAGGAGAAGACCAACTCCTAGGAAGTCATATTCAGACCTTCATGTCTAAACCAGGGTATGTGTGTTTGTATATGTCCATGTGCATACATATACACTAACACTCATTCTCCTCCTCTATGAATATATATATATATATATACATATGTATAGGAATGAAAAAACATGAATTAAAAATTACAAAATTAGAGAAGAATATATGTTTTCAAATGATTCTTAATTTGTAGTATATGAACACTACGGAAAACGTTTGTAGTGTTCAGGGGAATTTGACACACAAAAATACAGATTAACTTTATGACCAAATTTGGTTTGAAAGTAAGAAACAAATGAGATTGTAAGTAGCATTTGGATATTTAAGCAGATACGATTCATTTATTATATTTACTAGAATTGTTAAAGTGCTTATTTAGTTAGATTGTTTAATTGTTCAGTGAGTGCTAAAGGCATTTACAGTATTTAAAATGTAAATTAAATATATATACAGATTGGAAATGTCTAAGGGAATTTCATTTATAAATTCAATTGATTATAACTAAAATAACATTAGTAAATTGAAATTAGAAGTTTAGAAAAAAGTTAGTTTTCAAGTTCCTTAAGCCCCACAAATCAAAATAAATGAAACCCATGTAGTAGTCAAAATAAATGAAACCCATGTAGTAGTCATTGTTGTGTACATATGTTAGAATCACTTTTTTTTTTCTTTAAATTCAAATGTTGCCCAGGTGGGTCTTGAACTCATTGTGTAGATAAGGATAACGTTGAACTGGTCCTCCTTCTGTCTTCCATGTACTGGATTGGTGTCACCTTTAATAACACTAAGAAGTTTGTTTTCTCATTTTTTCTTTCTTAAATTTAATTTCTAATTAATTAAAAATCAGCATACAAAATAGTAAGTTTATTATGACACCTTCATCCATTATATCATGACCATATTCACCTTAACTTTATCTTTACTTTTCATCCCTATCTCTTCCTCGTGGTTCTCTTCATTTTCCTCAATACTGCCCTTCTGCACATACATGCAAACAGACACAAGTGTAATGTTGCCCATTACTGGTAATGTTATATTTGATCAAGCCACTCACATGTTTCTCCTTATGTTAAAATAGATAAAACATAAAAATTTTCCTTGAATATGTAACTCAGTGATCATAAATTCACAATGCTGTGCAATTATCATTCATATCTAGTCCTAGGGTAGCTTAATAGCCTCTACAATCTAACCTTACATTCAGTATGTAGTCACAACCAATTCATCATTCCCCTAAGCATCACTCAACCAATCATTAACCTGTTCTCTGTCTCAGTTTGGAAGTCATATAAATGAAACGATAGAATACATGGCCTCATGCCTCTGCTTTTGTTTTCCCAGTGTATCATTTTAAAGTTTATTCACGCTGTAGCATATGTCAGCGCTTCATTAGCTTTTATACTTACCTACATCTTACCCATTCATCAGATGATGGCTCTTTGAATGGTTTAAACTTTCAAGTTACTGTGGAAAATTCTGCAGGGAAGATTGTTTACAAGTTTTTGTGGGGACATATATTTTCAGTGCTCTTGAGTGCACACATACCTGTCAGGGGAAATACTGGGTCACGTGGTAATTTTATGTTAATGCTGTTGAGAAAATGACTATTTTCTGTAGTAGCTGCATTTTCTTTCTAAGTGGGAATGTATAAGCTGCCTAGTTTTTTCCATGTCCTTTTCAGCTGTTTCTTCCTGCCCTCCTTTCTCTTTCTTGCTTCATTTTGTAGTCACCTCGTGGGTAGGTGTGAAGTGGTATTTCATTGTGGGTTTTGATTTGTGTTTCTTGACCAACTGATTACATTGAACATCTTTTCTTTATGGTTGGTAATCATGTTCCTTTCGTTTCTGATTTTAGTGATTTGTACATTTTATTTTCTTGGTCTAGACAACTGTTGTGGTAAACTGGGAAATGACTGTTTGGCACTAAGCCCTGGAAATACTGAAGATGGGCATTCTTTTGAGAAGCTAATACATAAAAGTGGATGCCTTTACTCTTTCTGTAGCATGAATTTTTTAAATAAAAGTCCTCTAGTTATTATTTTGATTTTTGCTTGTTGGACAAGGCCAACAAATGCTATTCTGGGCAGAGGGATTTGTGAGGACTATGCTGGTGGATTAATACAATCGTTTTGTTTACAAAGCTTCAATTAGTTCCCTAGATTAAATCCCCATTTTTCTTTCTTTTCCCCTTCTGTGCTCACTGACTCAGAGCTCAGAGTATCTCCAGGGTTCTTTCAGGAACACTGGCCCCCATGACTTTCCCAGTTTCCTCTTAATATATTCTAGTCTGTGGTTTATCCATCCGGTTCAACTGCCAGCTTGTTCATATCCACTCTCCCCCAAGAAATTTATTAGGAACTCTTTTGTTGGCAGTTTCCAAGTTATTCTTTTGCCTCTTAGAGATTTACCCCTTTGTACTTGTATTTGCCATTATGCAATTATTTGAATGGTACCCAGGAGAGATTGGGAGAGATGCATCTATGTTTTCACCATCTCAAACTAAGAAGTGTGAGGAACTGTTACAGGGACGCATCATTTACCATGAAAGGCATAGCTTTCAAAACATATTCTGTACTTATTTGTCTATCTCTCACCTTGAAGATATGTGTAAGAAAATGCTGATTACTTGAGAGGAAAATGGTAGAGTAGTTGGCTTTGAAAAGAAGAATGGGATTGACTTAGTTTCTCTTCCTGGAAGAACAAAGGTAATTAAACCCATGTAAGTGCCAGATTGATACATGGTTACCACTACCAAGAGCTTGACATGAGTTCCCCGTAGATCCACAGCTTCAAGAAGTAACAACCGACTCATAGCTAAAAGGGAAGTCTAAAGGTGAGAGAGGACAATATATATATATATATATATGGGGGACATGTGGCCTTGTTTGTAGGTGTCTGTAGAGGCCAGGAGCCATGGATCCCTCTGGAGTTGGAGATAAAAATAGTTATAATCCACCTGATATGGGAGCTAGGAATAGCAAGAGTAGTATGTGCACTTAACCAGGTCATCCATCTCTCCAGTTCTGAGAGAGACTACGGCTACAATAGCCTGTGACAACTGAGGAAGAAGAGAGCGGGCTGTATTAGCAGGAGGATGTATAATGATGTATAATTTGTTTTTCAGAAACCAGATAAGCAGAATCCCCCAAGGACAATTGTTCAGAGGTGTGAAGTGACCATAGCATAGGAATTAATTGAGACAAACCCAGGACAAAGTAACCGAAACAAGCTGGCTGTGGGCAGTGTTGCTCAGTCCAAGGATACTACAAATGACAGATGACAGGGGACCTCCAAGCAACACTCTAGAAAAAAAAATGTCAGCCTTGGAAATCTGCTACACTATTTAATCAACGTCATATTATACTTGAACCAGTGTTATTATTTCTTAATTTAGAGTCTGTCTTCATGTTCAAACTTCAGAGGAATAGCTGGAGACAATTCTCTCACCCCCTCTCTCTGTCTCTCTTGTTTGACTCAACATTTCCTTGCTGAGTCATACATGAACAAGGTGGTGAATGGAGTTTGAGAAACAGGCAAAGGGCGCAAGCATTTAGACTGGATTGGAAATTTAAGTCCCCCCTAAAGAATGAAGATGGATTGGTCTTGTAATATCTTAGAATGACTGAACAAGGTATGAGGGCTGTCTGAAATTTCATGAAGAGGTGGGGAAAAATGATTCCACTGAGTGTGGAATGCTGGTGTGAAAGAATTATAATGTACTTTTCTTGTACCCTGCTAGTCCATCCAATAAACTAGTTTATATAAAGCTATACTATATATGTACAGTCAATGTTCAGTGAATGGTACCACAGAGGAGAAAGCAGTACACTATCCCAGGGAAGTCAGACATATTTAGAACCCTACTCAGAAAATCTCCTTTTCCTTGAAATTGACTTAATGCAGGGTCATATTTACTTTTAAAATAATCACTGTGTTCTGGAGTCTCAGAAAAGTAGACCATAAATTCAAGGCTTGACTAACATACGAAGAAAGACTATATCTATTTTTTTAAGAGACAAACAAGATTATTCCCTCCATTTCCAGGCAGTGGTGGTGCACACCTTTAATCCCATCACTCATCAGGCAGAGGTAGGCAGATCTCTGAGTTCAAAGCCAGCCTGGTCTACAGAGTGAATCCCAGGACAGCCAGGGCCACACACAGAGAAACTGTGTCTGGAAAAAAAAAAAAAAAAAAAAACCAAAACCAACCAACCAACCAAACAACAACAACAACAAAGACTATTCCCTTCCTCATAAAATGTAAACATTTACTCTTTAACCACCAAAAAGCACTGCATCACAATGTGCTTTGGAGACTGGTAAAATCTGTGATGATTGGGAAGTAATGCCAGGTTAAGACTGACCTTGTTGTTTGTTGTTATTGTTTTTTTTTTGTTAGTTTGTTTTTCCCTTTGCTCCTTGGCTCTTTGGGGGCCTACCACTCAGCTCCCAAATAAATATAGGAAGGCTTATTCTTTCTTATGAATGCCCAGCCTTAATTTGGCTTGCTTTTAGCCAGCTTTTCCTAACTTAACCCATCTATCTTTTGACTCTGGGCTTTTTCCTTTCTCCATTTTTGTATACTTTTTTTACTTCTTTTTCCATGGCTTATTATGTAGTTGGGTGGCTGATCCCTAGTGTCTTCTTCTCCTCTTTCTAGCTCATTGATCTGCTTTTTTTTTTTTTTTTTTTTTTTTTTTTTTGGTCCTCCTCCTGTTTATTCTTTGCCTGCCAGCCCCCTGCCTATCCTTTGTCCTGCTTGGCTATTGGCTCTTATTAGACCAATCAGGTGTTTCAGACAGGCAAAGTAACATGGCTTCACATATTTAAACAAATACAACATAAAAGAACACATATTTGCATCATTAAACAAATGTTGCACAGCATAAGCAAATGTAACACATCTTAAAATAATGTTCTACAACAAACCTAGTCAAAGAGAGCTCTTGCTTACCCCTTAAAATTCTATTATAATAGCAAAGTGATTCACTTTAAAGAATATTTTCACCAAATATAGAAGAATTCTTTGCGTGAGTCCTGGCTTGGAATTGGGTTTTTCTAGGCTTATAACAATGAACTGTTCATTCAGATAGAAGTCTTCTAACCTGACCCTGTATCAGGAGATAGGGTTTTTTAAACCCAAGGTTCCTGAATAAAATTCACGAGAAACATGAATAGTTTGAAGCTTAGCATTTACCCCAATTTTGAACAATAGACAACAAATCATGATAATGCTAGCATATTTGTTGCTCTAGAATAGGTAGAAACCACAGATATTTACATATACCATTATAATACATTTAGATGTCTCAAATATTGTTTATTCATACACTATTTAATTGTCATGTTAAGTATGATGGTTGATTGCTTAATATGTTAATAAGTAACAGTTGCATTATCTTATAAAATTTGGTTTAAAATAGATTGTTTGCTATATTGAATATAACTGGCTCCCTTTTGCAATCTTATGTATTTTGTTCAAGAATATTATTTTAACCATGGGTTATAAGTTGTACTGACTGGCACAAGGATACACAGCACACAAAAAGAGCACAACATCCTATTTAAGGAAAATAAAATCACTGAAGTTTGTCTCCTTGGTCATTTATATGTGAGAGCAAGTAGCTTATGAAGAAAAGTGATACTGTTATGTTCTCAGTTTGAGGGTTTCATTTGCTTTTACACCTTATTTTTCTTTCTGTTAGGGAAAGAACTTATAGAGGATAAAGGCTATTCTCTTTTACCTTTCAGTGCAGCACAAGGCAGATTTGACATTGTTAGATGTCAGGGAGACAGTCTGGAGGCTGGGTGAGATATCAGGAGATGCTCAAATGGGGCAATGGTTTACCTGCCTGATGCCATGTTTGTCTAGTTAAGACAGTAGAGAGGTTTGATAGGGACATCCCACTTAGGTCTGAGTGCTCCAAAGTTTCTTACTCTTTGCCCTTTGTCCAGTTGTGGGTTAATCAACATTTACAGGGAGAGGCAGACTTTTGATCAGGGTTGATTAAGGCACTTATCTATAGGTATAGCAATATATCATTTGGACTCATTTTATCGCTATGTTACTTTAGCAGCACAATAGTAGGTTTTCCCCTAGAGTTCATGGCCTGTCTCGTCTCAGGTTCTTGACCACTATAGCAATGTCAGGTATTGGTTCCATTTCATGGAGTGGGCAAGAAATCCAATTTTAAAAAGTGGTTGGTTACTCCCATAACATTTATGCTACTATTGCACAGTGGATCCTGAAGAAACGTCACTGTTGTAGTCATAGGTTTCACAGCTGGGTAAGATTGCTGATTACTTTTTTCCTTTGGTAGCATGCATAGTACTTTCAAGCACAATGAATGCTAGTGAATCTTCTAGTTGTGTACCAGCTTCATTTATCCATGTTTGATGATATATGTAAGATAGTTCCAGCAATAGGGCAGTATTGTCAGGTAAGTCTTGGCAATAGCTTGTAGTGTTTGGGGGAATGTATGGGACCCCTTTGGCCAGAAACTCAACAAGATGTAACCCATTCCTGGCACTGGAGGATTTACTTGAGATCCAGGAATTATGTGGTAGAGGAGATGGAAAGAGTGTAAAAGCCAAAGGTAATTGATGACTTCAAGGAAGCAGCATCTTCCAAACACAACAGTGCTGAAGTGCATATGAACGTACAGAGACTGTGATAATGTGAGCATGACCTGCACAGGTTCAAGGCCAACAATATCCCAATATGGAGAAGGAGGAGTGGGTACAAAGTCCCACTCCAGGCAAAGGAGGTGCTGTAATTGATCCATGCTAGGAGAAGGAAAATCAGTTTTCTCAAATGCAGTGTCACTGGCTATATCAACCACACTCCAGGACAGACTCTAGTCCAGGAATAGTCCAACACACAGTGAACTCAGTGGGTTTTTTTTTTTGTGTTGTGTATGCTTTTTTGTTGTTTTCTCCCTCCCTCCCTCTGTTCCTCTATTCCTTCATTCCTTCCTCTCTCTAACAGAGAGAGAAAGGGCATAAATTGTATAGGTATCCTATTGGGGTTACTCTGGTGAAGAAACAACACGACCAAATTCAAGTTGGGGAAGAAAGAGTTTATTTGGTTTGCACATCCCAGTTCATCACTGAAGGAAGTCAGGACAAGGATGCAAACAAGATTGGAACCTGGATGCAGGATGCAGGAGCTGATGCAGAGGCAGTGAAGGAGTACTGCTTACTGACTAGTTCATCATGGCTTGATTAGTCTGCTTTCTTATAGAACCCAGGACCACCTGCCCAGGGTTGTCACCACCTATTATGGACTAGGTCCTTTTCCATTAATTACTAATTAAGAAAATGCCCTACAGGTTTGCTGAAAACCCTATATAATTTTCTTTTCATTTATTCCTCCCTTCTCTTCTTCTCTCTCTCTCTCTCTCTCTCTCTCTCCCTCTCTCTCTCTCTCTCTCTCTCCCTCTCTCTCTCTCTCTTTCTCTTTCTCTCCAGCCCTAGATGTCCTGGAAATTGCTTTGTAGACCAGACCAGGCTGTCTTCAAACTCACAGAGATCCACCTGCCTCTGCCTCCCAAATGCTGGGATTAAAGCCCTGCATCACCATGCCTGCCATCTCATTTTCATAATTGAGGTTCCCTTCTTTCAAATGGCTTTAGTTTATATTAAGTTGACATAAAACTAGCCAGCACAGTGGCTAAAGAGATGGCAAGAATCAGGGGGGAGGGAAATGATCAAATTACACTGTATGAAAAAATTAAAGCTAATAAATAAAAACGTTAAAAACAAACAATTACAGAAAGTGAAATGGGGCCGTGAAAGCAAAATAAAGAAACATCATAAACCACAGGGCATTTAAAGGTACAACTCATTCATTCAGTTTGTGCTCATAAGAAATAGTCATTCTACATGAATGTATAGAAACACCTACTAGGGTTTCTAATTGGAAATACTAGGCATTAGTCTACTGAATACAAAGACTGGTAAAACTTGACGATTATCACTAACAGAAGTCTTAGAGTATCAATATGCTGGAGAAGCTTAAAGGGATTTGGGTTATAAAAGGTACTGAGTGTGGGAATGAAAGCTATCACATAGCTTTATTATTGGTGGGGTCAGGGAAGATAGGTCTCTGTGCAGCTCAGGCTGAATTTGAACTTGCTATGTAATCTATGCTACCTTCAAACTTGAGATCCTAGTGCTTTTGGCCTCCTGAATGCTGGGCTATTACATATATATGTATATATGTATATATATATATGTATATATGTATATTTAAAAGAGGAAAAAAGCTAATTGAGTTCTCCTTTAAATATTTAATGTTCCCTTAAATAGCGTCTATATGCCTTTAAAGAAATATTTTATGATCTGATAATAATTTCAATGACTGAAATAATACTTCACATTTACTTTGGAGATTACTTGAATAATTAGTGTCCAGTTTGTGGAACAAATCTTAGTTTCTTTATAGCATTATCAGTGGCCATTCTTTGATGCCCATTTGAATTAAAAATGCCAGATGTTGCAATTTATCTTCTACAAGTTTACAATTACACTATCAGTAGTTTGGTATTGATTTAGGAAAATAAATTGGTCTTCTTGTTTGTTTTATGTGCAGAAAAGTAACTCCATAATTCTTTGAGTATGAATGTGCTGCTAGAAGTGCTATCACTTCATGGCAAAGAAAAAGAAAAAAGAAAAAAAGAAAATGCTGAGTTTTCTGTCAACTTTGCCCAAGAAAATTTATCAGCCATGAACTCAATGAAGTTCCTTGCATTACAAATATAGATTACACTGTATGTTGTGGTAGCATACAAAATGGTAAATGCTTTTTGGCACATAGTACATGATAAATGTTAGCTATCATTATTACCTTATCCCTCCCAATAAGGGTAGACCTGAATTTCTACTTGAAATGGCTGTTCTATATAGAATGTAGAAGAAGGGAAGGATTAGATGAAGAAAATCACTCTACCTGGGTGTGTGCAGGCTTTCATGCTTGTAAATTTTAGTGTAAAAGGAGATTAACTAAAATCACAGTTAGAAAAAGACTTTGTTTAGGAGGACATTCTTTCAAAAATTTTGGTGGAATATTAGTTCTATAAGATCGCTAGATAAAACAGTGGCATTTACTTTTGTTAAGTAAGTTTATGAAGTTCTACAACATCTTAGAGGTTCATATGAATGTTAAACACATTACCTGAGGTGAGTAGGACTCCTAAAGATGAATATCAGTTTGTGGGCTGGAGTGATGGCTCTGTGAGCAAAGTTCTTGTCATGTAAGCAAGGTAGGGGCATGTGATTGAATTCCCAGAATACATACAAAAAGCTATGCACCTGCAATTCTAGTATTTCTATTGTGAGATATGAGGCAGAGACAGGAGAGTCCTTGGAAACAGTGGGGCAGCTAGCTTGGCATATGCAACAGTGAAACCCTTTCTAAAAACAGGATTAGAGACAAGGACTCTGATACACACATGTGAGCCTGTACTTACACAAATGCACACACACACACACACACACACACACACACAGAGAGAGAGAGAGAGAGAGAGAGAGAGAAAGAGAGAGAGATTTTTTAAAATAAGTTAGGTGGTGTGACAAAATTTCTTGCCTACATGACTCCTTTGCTCTTCTCAACTTCTGAATGCTCTCAGATACTAGTGTTCTGTGTTCAGTAGGTGGAACTATCAGATAATTATTTTTTTCTTCACTGAAATGAGCTTCCAGTCATTCTTTGTAAAGACAAGAACTTGAAGGACATTATGGAGCCATCTTTGAGAAGCAATCTCATTTATATGGATGTCGCCTATCAGATATGCAGAGGTTTGGAGAAAGAATAAGCCACTCATTGTAGGAAGCCATGGAAAAGACTTCCACCTCCTTTGTCCTGAGATTTTGAGTTAGGGGGATTTATTAAGAATAGGCTAGTGTCAGAACACAGTAATAAGGCATATGAAATTATCAACTATATAGATTCTAGGAGTAGTGATGTACTCCCTTATTCCTGGCATTTAGGACATTGGGGCACAAGTACCACTCTTTCAAGCCTAGCTTCATCTACATAGAGTACTTGAGGCCTGTTCAAGTTTGTGTCAACATCTCCTGCCCTGATGCTCAGTGAAGAGGAATAACTACAATGGTGGTACGGAGTATATAATTTGTAGCCTCTAGTGAAAATCGGCCCCTTTTAATGAATTATTCGGAGCTCAGAGATGCAGCGGTAGAATGTAAAAGTGAGCGTGACTACACATGTTTACACCCTTATAGCCAGCCTCAGACTGTGACCTTAGTTTATTGAGGTTGTGTACAAAATACATATTTTGACCATGGCTCATCTAGAATTGCGTAAGCCCTGAGGAAGTAGTTAGGTGTGAACCGAAATTTAAGGTCACGAAATGGTGACAAGAAGCATTGAGATCAGTTTCTTTGCAGCAATGACCCAGTTTGTTTGTCTTTTACTGTTGCTGTAACAAATCACCCCACACTTCATTTAGTAGTCCAAAACAATATCATTTTATTGTCACTAGGCTTACATGGCTTTATTCTACTCAAGGTTATATGGGCGACTAAGAATTACTGGAAGAGAGAGGCTTTTTGGTGATACAGCTGCCTGGAAGTTTTCCACATGTGTTGCTTTCAACTAGTGTAATGGGTAGAATTGAGACAACCCTAGCATAGCATATTGTCAGACTATAGTTCGGATTGGTGCTCTATAAATGCTGGTTCACAGATCAATTGCACTAATATCACTGTGAAACTTTGGTGGTGCCATTATTAGAGCATCTTACTGAGTAGAGTTGAGACTGGGTATTAAAAATCTGTAGTCTTTTGGGCCATTGGGTGATTCTAATGAACATTTAGGCTTAGGAATCACTATTATCTTAGGAACTTTTCTATTGCTATGACAAAAAGCAACTTATAGAAGAAAGATTTTAAATTGAGGCTCATGTTTCTAGATGCTTAGAGTCCACAGACATCATGGTGTGGAGCATGGCAGCAAACAGGTGACCATGATATATGACAATGGAACAATACTGAGGGCTTACATTCTTATCCTCAAGTAGGAGCCGAAGAGAGAGCTAACTGATAATAGCCTGGGCTTTTGAAACCTCAAAGACTATTCCCAGTGATATATCTCCTCCAACAAGGCCATGCCTTCTAATTCTTCACAAAAAATTCAATCAATTGAAGATTAAGCATTCTGTGGTGACCATCCTCTCTCTCTCATCCTCTCTCTCTGTCTCTGTGTCTCTCTGTCTCTGTCTCTGTCTCTCTCTCTCTCTCTCTCTCTCTCAGAAAGCCTTACGTCAAACACATCCTCCTCCTCTATATGAGTACTGCAATTACAGGTATGCACTACTTCATCTGGCAAGAACCATTATCTTGTATTATCATTCTTAAGCATCAGTTGTCTCAGATGTGCTGGAATTTTGAATATGACCATCTTCAATACATTTCTAGGGCACAGAAATTGTATTGGTAAAGAGACTAAAGTGAATCTTTGTTAGACCATTGTGGAAACAACTTCGTAATTTACAAGTTGAACATTTACAACTATAAATGCATGGATGTGGAAATCTACTTTTAATTACATGCATAACATAAGAAATGTAAAATAATGTTAATTGCAACTTGGCTAATGGCAAAGAAATCTGTTAATAGTTTAAATGAGTATTTAAAGAGTAAGGTCTTAATCAGCAGTTAAAATGAATGAAATATGCAATCTCTCTCACATTGGCCAACTACTCCTGGGTATGAGGCCTGCCCTGGAGTATGGTTCATATATCCAATGTTGCTTCATTGTGGAAAACAGATTTTTGCTTTGTACTTTTTTGTCTTATTGTTTTTGTTTATTTGTTTTATGTTTTGAGACTGAGGAGATGAAATTGGGTGGAAAGGGAGGTGAGGAAGTGTTGGGAGGAGGGGGAATAGTATGATCAAGACAGATTTTCTGTAAATTAAAAAAATAATTTAAAAAAGAAAAAAGTGAAATAGCCCACAGGGTTTAACAAAGGAACTGCTATTATTCATTATGGTGCTAATATTGCATATTGGTCACACACAAATGCATATCTATAAAAATACACATGGAGCATTATGTTCCAACTTGCATTACTTTTGTAGAAGGAAGGAGAGGGAAGGAAAAGTTAAAAGGTGACTTTAGTCGTATTAAACCCTAAAGAACTTGTAAAGAAAAGGATCGAAAGCATTCAGAAAATGCAGCTTACCATGCCTGGTGTTATGATGTTCAGAAAATTATTTAAACTTTTGCATAGTAACCATTTAGTAAGGTGCCCCTAAATCCTAGTTACTATGACAAGCAAGAATAACACCCCAAGTATTTATTCAGTCACAAACCAATAAGTTCGAGTGAGAAAAGGTGCATTGCAAAGAGAGATGACATCTGGCACTTCAGAGCAGAAGCACTTCTGGTGAGGGTACAGGATTCTGAGCACACCTTTGGGCAGAAAGAGCAGAACTGAAAGTTGCTTTTTTATTGTACTGCCCTTTTAAGAGTGAGATCTGTCTACTCTGCAAAGCATATGTGAGTTTGCATTTATTGGGGGTGATGCATAATGTGTTTTCTTGCCTGAAACAAGGCATTGTGTTGTCTGTACTCATCAACGTTCTAGTTAATCCTAACTTTGAGGAGGATGAGGTGGCACTACAATCCGTTGGTTACAGCTTTATCTTCCAGAGTCTCAGCCTCCTTAACTCGTCTAGGACATTTTGGGATGTGAACAGACATAAGATACTGTATTCAAGAACATGTTTGTGGTAGCAGTTGAAGTCAGAGGGCTTAAATTCATGAGTGGATTCATTGAAAATGTTTGAGTGATGTTACAGAGATATTGAATATCTAATAAGGAGAGGGGAAATTAAAAAAAAACAGCAAAGATGAAATGCATTTATCTCCTTTACTCTTTCACCTATTTTTTTTAACCATATTCACAATAATAACTATTTATGTGAAAGTGGTCAGATAGAATTGATTGTACGTTTTTCTTTGCTTATAAAGTGACATTGTACCACTATCATAAGCTTCCAGCCATACACTCTGCTTAGATGAAAAACAATTTAGGGAGCATCTTCTTTGTATTTCTCAACTGAACTGCTAAGTCCCCGTTTTCTCATTGGCATTGGTTGGGCTGCTGTGTTGAAAAGGTCACTGTGGGTAAAGTACAAGAAAAGAAAGCATGTATAGAAAATGGAGTCAATTTCCCCAAAGCAGCATGAAACCTGTTCCTCTGAACTCAGCATATGTAGCTTATAGTTACTATATATGCCTTTTCTTGATTCAATTTATCACCTTTGATTGCTGGGAGATTAAATCTGTACAAGCGTAGCTACATACCAAAATGATGAACTTTAAAATGTTATTTTCCTTTCTTTATCACCAATGATTATCATTTAAAGTTGTTATGAATGTCTGGTGACAGGGGTTTTAGTAAAATTGAAAGTATATGAACTTACTGAAAATCGTGTACCAATAAGTTATGTTTTTAATGTGGTTTCTCAGATTGATTAATTTATGCAATTGAATTGTTCTACTTTCTTGTAAACATACATTCACACTTTGCAAACTTGCTCACCTGCAAAGTGAAGTGTGCTAGTATTTTTTTTATGTTATCAAGAACAATCTCAATGCCTTTTAAGCTCCATTTTTTTTTACAGGTCATTGTGTATCACCTTCCTGTTTCAACACAGTGGAAATTGGTTCCACAAGGATCTCAAAGGCTAAAAGTATTTAAATCTTAATAACTTAAAAATGCATATTCTATTTAAAATATTTTAAATTAAATTTGTTCTTAGACACATATGTACATGATGAATTCTTGCTACTCTTATTCAATTTTCCTCCTATATCCCCTTTCTATAAGTCCCTTTCTCACATTTACATTTTGTTTTGTTTTATTATCCATTAGATTTAGCCAGGGCTGAGTGACTATGGTTTGGAACTGTCCATAGGAGCCTGATGCACTCATCTATGGTAATACGACTAAGATGATGACTGTCTCTACTCCAGAATATACCAGTAGCCAATAATAGTTAAGCAGGGAGGGGTAGGGTCCCATGAGCCCCTCCCTGATTCATGTTTTACTGATGTTAGTCCTAGTATTCTACTGGTCCATTGGAGGCAACTCCAGCTTCTGTGAGATAACGATTCCAATGGCCATGTCATTCTCAGAATATAGCATTTCACATATCTCTCCATATATCTCCTGGTCTTTAAAATTTTTCTCTCTCCCTGTTCTTGATAGTCCCTGAGTCTTAGAGGAAGGTGGTATGAGTATCCTGTTTAGGGCCCAGTATTCTCAGCACCTTGAACAGCCATGAGTCTCTGTATTCATCATCATTCTCTGATTAAGGTGTTTATCTCTGGCTATAAACCTAAATATTAGAGAGCAGTTTGATGCATGGCAAGTCACCCAAACAACAGTAGGAGGTTCTTTCCCAAGGACATCTTTAGCCACGGACTTTTGACTGAGTTTGCTGTAACAGTCATGAATAACCTATGGGGAGAGCCTTGAATTAATGTGGAGAGCATTTGATTTTTCCCATGTCATGTTACTATTGCACAAGGTGCACGCCGTCTGTCTCTTTCCATATGTATGTTTTTATTTTCACTTATGTATATGTGTGTCTGTTTGTGGTTATAGAAAAATAGTGCAGGTGCCCACAGAGGATCTCTGGAGTTGGGGTTACAGGGAGTTATGAACAACTTGATTCAGATGCTGTGAATAGAATTCCAGTCCTCTGCAAGAGCAGTACCTGTTCTTAACCCCTGAGCCATCTGTCTAGCCCATCAGTTAGCATATCATGACTAGCAGATTAGTATGGAGTTCATACCAATGGTTAAGACCATTGATACCCTTCCCCTCTCAGCAGCATTCAGAGTAACTTCTGAGACTATAAATGACAGCTAGAAGCTTCCAGGTCATTTCTGGCTTGATTTTTCTATATCTTGAGAGCAAGATGTGTGGTATCTTCAGCAATAAGACCCTATTTTGAAGGGTGCAGTGTTGAGACAATTGAGACTCTGTAACAGTTCTGGCTGTCCTTAAACTTGCTTTGTAGACCAGGCTGACCTTGAACTCAAAGAGCTCTGTCTTCCTCTGCTTCCCAAGTGCTTGGATTAAAGGTGTAGGATACCACCACCCAGCATAAGATCCTATTTTTGAAGCTTAAAAAAAATGCAAAGCTCATTGCCATTTATGAAACATTGTTGCATTAATTTGTAAATGGTTCTTATTGGTGGTTTTTGATTGTTTTATTTTTAAAGAAACATCTATACTGCCTAAAATTATTTTTACATGGATTGAAACTATGACATGGATTTGTCTTTACATTTAGGTCATGCAATAGTCTTTGTCCCATGTCCTTTCCTTCATTCTCCTGACTTCTGTTTTATTTTTATGCCAACCTCTTTGGCATTTGTAAGCACTGCATGGAATTGGAACTGTCTAAGGTGCTAAGAATAAAAAGATGAAACCATATTAATTTATAATCCCAAAGGATTAATTGGTGAGATAGAAGTAAAAAAAAAAAAAACCTAATTACAGTTCTAGAGAGATGGCTCAGTAGTACATACATGAATAGTTAAGTTTGAACCCCTAGTCCCCATGTAGAGTTTGAGTATGGAAACCATCTGTAACTTCAGTAGTTGTGAAATTGTAGAGACAGAATTAGTTGTGGACCTGTAGAGACAGAATGACCTTTTGGGCTCACTGGCCACTAAGTTTAGTCCCATTACTGAGCTTCAGGTTCAGCAAGGAACCTTGGCTCAAAAACTAAGCTGGGCAATAATTGAACAAGGTACTTAATGTCAATTTCTGGCCACCATAGACATGTACACATATGTGCATACATGACCACACACCCATGAGTACATACCATGTGATATATATCTATCTATATCATCTATCTATCTATATCACATGGTGTGTACTCATGGGTGTGTGGGCACACACACACACACACACACATATATATCTTGTATAAGACTTGTATAAGTATTGTATAAGACTGAAAGCATAGAAAGAACTCCACAATCTGGGATGGAGAGTAGATAATGAGGAAAGAAATGGCTGCAATGTAGTAAACCATCTTTCTGGTGTTTTAAATTGCATGCATATATCCCTCCTCACCAACACAAAATAGGTAGTATCTATGCTCCTAGTATAAGTTGCCAGTGATAGAGGGAATGATATGGACCTTAGTTTCAGAGAATCATAGTTGTTTGTTATGTCTCTATGGTAGGTCCCTGGAAGATTTTTTAAAAAAATTGTCTTTACTTTGCTTGTCTAACTCAGAGCATTCTCAGAGTTGATGGCGTATCCTACAGGAGCTGGGCTTTAAAAAGGTCTTGTATAGTTGAAAGAGTCACACATACTGTTTATATGATCAGAACAAACCTGAGTTAAGCTATGCTTTGACTTTCATGTCCCAAGAAGCAGGAAGTAAAAGTAAAGACAGTATGATTAATGACATGGGTGTGGTTTGAATGAGCCCATAAGCTCATATGTTTGAATACTTAGTTTATGGAACTGTTTGGGAGGGATTAGGAGGTATGGTCTTGTTGGAGGAGGAATGTCACTGGGAGTAGCTTGAAGTTTCAATAGTTATTGGAAATTCCATCCTAATCCCAATGCCATTTTTACGAAGATCAGAAACTCAAGCAGCAATTTTAAAAAGCAAACATTCTAACACAATATAATTCTATGGTACATTAATTTAATACTTGTTGACCAACGATGGAAGGAAAGTTTTAAAATTCTTAGTTTTCCACAATTAGATCATCATGTTTTTATTGGAAAAGAAAATTTGCATATTTTTTTAAAAGAAAGAACAACAAAGAAAGGAATAATATAAAATAGTCTCAAACCTGAGCCTAGATCATTCCGGTAGCAGTTACTGGTGTTTTGTGATATGAGAACACATGCAGTGCAGCTTACATGTTGTATGTTTACATGCAACACAGTTGAGTATTCCAGAAGCACATTCATTACTGGATTCATTACCAGTTTACTTTCAAATTAATTTTTTGTCATTGCATTAAAATCATTTTTACTTTTTTCAAATTTTCCTTCACCCCCATATTTGATTACACGATTCCATATAATCCACAGTTTAAGAAACTGGATCTAAAACAAAGTACAATGATATTCACATGAGAAATGCTATAATGAAATCCATTATTTTGTATGTTAACTAAAATTAATTAAAAATCTATGAGAAATAAAATAATCTATCAAGAAGATATGTTATTATAAGCATATACTAATGTAACAGAAAAGCTCCCAAATGGATATACTGTAAGGATGTTAAGCAGTTCTACAATAGAGACTTTAAATTAATTTAGCATTTAAGGATGCAAAGAAAGATTGATCGAAGAGTTAATATGAAATGGTAGCTTTTAAAATGCCATTTAAAAATTGGCCTAACAGACAACACACAACAAAGCAATCTTTTTCTCAGAGAACATGAGAGACGATCCAGGAGGACCATATGCTGGGATTACAGATGTGCACCACCACACTTGGCTTGGGGGAAGTGTATAACGAATGAGCCTTCAGGGGTTTCATGGCTCAGTTACTTGGTTTTCTTCCGGACAGACATTCTAAATTCCTCTGCTTAGGAGGAAGAAGGAAACTCACAGATGTCAGGGCTGACCTTTTGGAGGGATTGAAGCAGTAACTTAGTAAAGACTCTAAGATGGGGCTCAAATGCTGGCTCAGAGGATAAAGCTGTTGCCTCCGAGACCGATGACCTGAGATTCACATGGTAGAAAGGGAAGTGACTACAGTAGGCTGTCTCCTGACCTCCATAGGTGTCTGAACACACACACACACACACACACACACACACACACACACACACACTTAAAACAGAGTGTCTGAGGTGAATTAAAAAATAATTAATATACAGGGTTACCATAAGGCACCTTTCATGGAAGTATACAATGTACTTTGAGCATTTTCCTCCTTTACCCCTGACTATACTCTTTACTTTCCCTGTCTTATTAGTTCTCTTTGATCTTCAATTTTGCTTTTACCTTCATGCCATCTGTAGGCATGTGATCTTGTAGATATAGAGAAATTAGGTTCCACAAATGAGAGAAAACATGCTATTAACGTATTTGTTATGGAACTATAAAGTTGGCTCACCAAATAAAGGCCTCACCATGCAAGCCTATGACCTGAATTTGAGCTTGAGAATCCATGTAAAGGTGGAAGGAGAGAAACCAGCTGTTCAAAATTGTCCTCTCACCACTATGCAGTGGTGTTCACTCACACACATCACATGTACAGACACACAAGTACTACTAATAAAATAAAAAATACATATCTGATAACATGACTATAAGTAACAATATATAGTCCAACAAAGCAGGATACACACGCACACACACACACACACACACACACACACACACACACACTCACACACTTGCATGCTACAACAAATGAAAGAACAAGCCATTCACTTTCCTTGTGGAGTGGGTGGAGAGTAGGTGGGGGGTCTATGGGGGGCATGGGAGGGTGGGAGGGAGAGGAAACAGGGACTGATATGTAAAATAAGATTGTTTCTAAAGAAAAAAACAGGCCATGAATTTGAAAGAGTAGGGCTGAGTGGGTATATGGGAGGCTTTGGAGAGAGGGAATGGAGAAATGTAATTATATTATAAAGTCAAAGCAACAACAAGGAAATTTATCTATGTGAGATTGGCTTACTTCATTCACTAACTATAATTATCTCTGGGAATTATTTTTGATGTAAGGTTTCACTGTAAATAAATAGCTCAAGCTGTCGTAGAACCTTTTGTATTTTCTGACTAAACCTCCAGAATACTGCGATTGCAGATGCCAGTCACAAATCTCAGCTTAAAAACACACCAAGTATCAACTATGTGTCACACTGGAAACTTTCAATACCCTTACCACACTGGGGATAGAACCCAGGAGCTTTGGCTACCTAATCATGGGTAATCTCTCCACTACAGGACTTACAACACAAAAACCCAAGTCATAACAAAACAAGAGTCAGAGCTGAGATAGGAGAATCCCTTATGCAGTCATATTCAACTGCAACATTTGGCTATGAATTCTTTCCATTGTCTTGGTGGTTTTCTTTCCCAAGTTTCTGTTAAGCAAGCCACTGGCTGGTGGCTCATTGCTGTCCTGGCCACTGCCACCTTACTTGTACTTCCTGTAGGTGGCGCTGTGCCAAAGGGCGTGCCTTATAAGAGCCTGCATGCATGACGCTCACGCGGTCGACGTTCTGTCCTACGTCAACACTAGTCGGTTAACTGTTACTGCCTTGCCGCCATTACTGTTGTTGCCTTGTACTCGTCGTCATTGTCCGGACGCTGAGGTGGTGAGAGGAACGGCTTTGGTTTTTGTAAGACTGAGCAAAGACTGGTCTATGGCTGAGTCAGTGGGAATAGGGGAATAGATTGGCAGCACATCCTGTATCTGTGACCTTTGTTTGACAGTGACGGAAGTGTGTCAGGCTGTAGAGTGACTAGGCCACATTGACCATGGCGGTGGAGTTGGGGGACTACTCCAGTGGCTTTCGCCACAGTGAGGTGATTCGGTTCATTAACAACGAAATCCTCATGAATGGAGGTGGGCCTGAATTCTATATGGCTTTCCGCTTGAGGCCCTGGAATGAAATAGAAGACCAGCTTCGCATCATTCTTATTGATCCCGAGGTGCCACGTTCTCTCAAACGGGCCTGTACCTGGAGCGCCTTGGCCCTGAGTGTGCGAGTAGGTGCGAGGCAGCGTGAGCAGCAGGCTTATATGGTAGGGTTAACGCAAGATGAAATGGGGCAACGCCCCTCGGCTCCCAGGGCCTCAGTCTCAGAGCTGTGGCAGCTGCGACAACAGCGAGAGGAGGCAGTCACTCAACTGCGTAACACTCAAATCGCCTTACAGCAGGCGGTGAGGGAATGTGATATATTGCGACGGAGGCTGTACCCTGCTGAAAGATCTTCCCAGACTGCTCCGCTGGTTCAAGACGTAGTGGCTGGAGCTCAAACCCAACATCTTGGTGCTTCAGTGGTACCTCTGAATTCAGATCATGCGAGAGTTATGAGTGCAATGGGTGGATACGACAGGCAGTATTTGGAGGCACAGATGTCAGCTGCGACAAATGTTTTTTACATGCCTGAAAGCACAAGTCCCTGGCCCCTGGCCATGCAACCCTCTGTGCCAGTCCCAATGCCATACCAATTCCCACCACATCCACCACTCCTCATGGGATCTCCATTCCTAATGCCCTTTCCACCACCAGTAGTCATGGAAACTGAAGGAGGTGTTGTAGTTCCAGTTCAGATGCCTCCTGTGTATCCATCAGGTTCATTTGCTGCATCATACTCCCAGGATCCAGCTGACCAATGGGACCAACGACACATGGGTGCTCAACGTCCTTCAGTTAGCCAGTCTTCTGTTCTCCCAGGGAATGTCAGAGACGCCAGTCAGGAGGGAGACCTACCGAAGCCCCAGGAGACAGATACTTCGGGAGACATTAGACGCTACATTCAAGGGCAACGTCCACAAAGAACCCAGGAGAAGGCTACCCTGGAGAATATTGGAAGTGATAGTGAGGTAGGAGAAAAAAATGAAGACAAAGAGGACAAAGACAAAGAAGCAACAGCAGCAATACCAGCAGAAGCCAAAGCAGCAGAAGCAGCAGCTGAAGTAGCAGAAAAAGCAGAAGCTAATACAGAAACACAAGAAAAAGAAGAGAAAGCAGCAGCAGCAGCAGCATATGCTTATACTGTAGGTCTGTGGAAGGTCCAAGAACTACATCTAACTGAGGAAGAGGAGGAGCTCCATAACCAAAGTGAACCGAGTCTCCAGGCATCAGCTCCAGCTTCCTTGGATTCTACTGGAAGTCAAATCAAAGGTGTGGAGGGGGCCCAGCCAACCCACCACGTGTGGGAGAGCTGGAGCCAAGCTGTGAGAGATAGCCCAAAGAAACAGCAGCCTCAGCTGCCGAAGAAAGACAAGCCACAAGTGGAACCCCCCTTTGAATCCCAGCCTGGGATGAATTGGATCTGTCCAAAGTGTAAAGCTATGAATTTTTCATGGCGCAAAGTCTGCTATAAGTGCAGGAGAGTTAGTATGCCAACTGAAGGTGGAGGAAAATCTACTGATTGCAGAAGGTAGGTAAAGGAAACCAGGCTCCTAACAACCCCTCTCTTCATCAAAAATGTGCTTTACAGATAAATAAAATAACCTATTAGCCCTCTACAAAAATTAACTACATTTTTATCATAGGTTAATATGTAAAAACATTTTTGTATTTTTGGTTGTGAGTCTAGCCTTTAATGGCTAAGCCATCTCTCCAGCCCATGTTTTGGTATTTTTAATTTATTACTATTATTTGTTTTTTGAGACAGAGTTACTCTGTCTAACACCTCTGGCTGTCCTGGAACATGCTTTGTAGACCAGGCTGGCCTCAAACTCACAGAGATATGACTGCCTCTGCCTCCTAGGTACTGGATTAAAGGTGTGTGCCACTACCACCTGACCTGTACTTTTTTAAATCTATTAACACAAAAACTATCTTGATTATATTGTTCAGTAAGGAAAAGAATGTTAATATTTATATCGATTGACGTTGGTTTGCTTAAACAACTATAAAATTATATATATATAAAATTTGGACAAAGAAGGGCTCCCTTTCAATACTGCATTCCTTAAGCCAAGATTTCTTCTTAATAACATTGCAATTTTGCAGGTGGTGAATTCCTGATGTCTGTCCCTGATGAGATGGTATTCTGAAGAAGTAAAGAAGATGAAGTTATGAAATCTTTTTTTCCTTCTCCACTTCTATATTTTCTTTTTAATTCCCTTTTTCTGAAAATACAACATATTGACTGGGGAACACTCAAAGTTGTAATCTGCATTGAATTTTAGAAATAGAACTTTTTCTTGAAAATACTGTTTTTCTTTTGTTTGCTTTTTTAAAAGTTTATAGGTTAAAGTCGTGTTTAGATAGTTCAGCTCCACACATTTCCTGAACTTGCTCCATTATAGTACTATTCAAGAGCCAAAAGAAACATCTTACTTCTCATGGTCCCTATAGTTTGGTGAGACGCCCCCCCCCCTCCACTAGCTAAAGCAAAGTTAAACTGGAAGAGTAGAAAAGATTACTGGCACACATATGGGGAATACTGAACTACAAACTACTTTTTGTTAGAAGTTAATTTCTTCACTAGGATAATGGCCTAGCTTGGAGGTTGTAAGGTTAAGTTCTAATGATAATGAATTTTATATATTTTATGTAATTCATGAAAGTTATTTAGAGGCTTTCACAAGTGAATTTGAGTAAACAAACTTTTCTTTTATATGTTCTCATTCCAAGTGAGGTAAACTAGCCAGGAAGAAGCCAGGGGTGGGAGTTTAGCTCATCTCTAGTCTGTACTAAAGTTGTTACCTAGTTCCATGAATTATTCTACGTTAACCACATTCTGACTTGTCTATTTTGTTGCTACTAACAAACAATAAAGACTGTAAACTTTCATGATGTGTCTTTTGTGTGGTTTGTATTCTGGGGAGGGTTGGCTCAGATAGTAGCATCTCAAACCATCATCATCTTCTATCCTATCGAGGTGTAGGAGAGTCAATGTGGACAATAGCTTCAGAGTGCTGACAGGGAGGAAATCCTTCCTTGAAGACTTCAAGCTGACACTCCAAAACAACTAAAACAGGCAAGTTTTATTATAACCATTTGTGCTTATAGTACCTTAGAATTTTAGAAATATTGACACAAATGAGACTTGTGAACATACCACTGGGGTTTTATACATCAGTAGGTCTTTCTAAATCTAAGTATACTCTTTGGGGAGCCTGTCACCCAGCTCTCAAATAAATACATGGAAGTTTATTCTTTTTATAAGTGCCCAGCCTTAGCTTGGCTTGTTTCTTGCCAGCTTTTCTTAAATTATCCCATCTACCTTTTGCCTCTGGACTTTTGTCTTGGCTTCTGCGCTTTTTCTTTTTTTTCTATTTCTATATATCTTATGTTCCCTCTTATCTCTGTGCCTGGCTGTGTAGATGGGTGGCTGGCCTCTGATATCCTCCTTGATCTCTCTTGCTTCCCCATCCCTCTTTTTTCTCTTTCTATTTACTCTCTTTGTCTTTAAGCTCCTCCTATCCTTTCTCCTGCCCTGCTATTGGCCATTCAGCCCTGTATTAGATCAATCAGATGTCTTAGATAGGCAAAGTTGCACAGCTTCATAGAGTTAAACAAATGCAACACATCTTTGCATCATTAAAGCAAATGTTCCACAGCATAAACAAATGTAACACATTTTTTTTTAAAGACAGGGTTTCTCTGTGGCTTTGGAAGCGATCAGGAAATAGCTCTTGTAAACCAGGCTGGCCTCAAACTCACAGAGATCTGCCTGCCTCTGCCTGCCTCTGCCTGCCTCTGCCTCCAGAGTACTGGTATTAAAGGCGTGTGCTACCACTGCCCAGCTGTAACACATCTTAAAATAATATTTCACAACATATAATTGTTCCTTTTGTGGCTTCAAAATAGACTACTGTTCATGCACGTACTTAGACTTCTATGAAAACAATCACTCTATGCATACTTTTTTGTATATTTTAATTTATTTGTATGACCTTTTGGCGTTTAACTTTTACAGTAACTTGAACCACTGAGGCTTTCAAATTGCTATCTTCATCTTGCATAGGTTCATAAAAGAGAGTAACCCCATGTGAGGCCTCACCCTCCCTGAGGAGTGGATCGGGGCGGGGGTTGGTGGGGAGAACGGGAGAATGGGAAGGAGAGGGAACTGGTATTGCTGTGTACAATAAGATTTTTTAAATTTAAATAAAAATTATTTCAAAACAAAAACAATTATATTTGCCAACTGGAAGTGCACACGGGGGGAAAAATCTTTGGCTTTGTAATCAGACAGACATGATTTGAGATACGGGCTCTATTCCTAGCCACATTCTCTCAAAGAAATTACTGAATTTTTCTGATCCCCAATGTACTGGCTAGTTTTATGTCAACTGGATACGGGATAGAGTTATCTGAGAAGAGGGAATCCCAATTGAGAAAATGCTTCTAAAATGCTTCTATAAGGTTGGGCTATAGGCAAGCCTGTGTGGCATTTTCTTATTGATTGACAAAGTAGTATAAACTGATGACATGTCTGCTCCTTGATTTGGTTAAAGGGAAGGTTTTTGTTGTACATATGTGAAAGACAGCCAGAGGCACCTGGAAGAGTCCAGACCAGAGGAAGGAAGTAGACTGATCATGGCCAGCAGACTGGATATGGCCAGGGCTATCTGTGAGAGAAGAGAGAATAGCAGGCTATAGAGAATAGAGAGCAGAGAAAACACAGTGACAGAAGCAAAGCCAGGAGTAGAGCTGAGGTGGGAGAGAGAGGGAGGGAGGGAGAGCTATTCAGATGGGAAGCTAGAGTTCCAATAAAAAAAAATGATACTCCACCTGGAAATAGAGGTTGCAGAAAGATGACTCAGGATGTTAAGTGGGCCAATGAAGCAAAAGAATTAAAAAAAAAAAACAGGAATATTTATTTATGAGTAGCTAAGGAGTGGTGCGAAGAGTTTGTGATCGTGTAAAAGAAGTCAATGACGAAAATGGCACGCCCTTAGAGTCAGGCGCCACACAGAAGGTTGTCTCTACATAGGGAAGGAAAAAATAATGCTGATCTATATGTGCAAAGAGGACTATGGCATCACCCTGTCTTCTAGGGTTTCACAAGCTCATAGCAAAAAGCTCTTGAGCGTCTGTTAGGTTTCAGGCCAATGGACAATGCTATTTTGTTTATACTAATAGAAAAAGGGAAGTAAAATTGCCAAAGGCTTGCCTTCATTTGATCTAGAAAAGGATGTTGGGAAATAAGACTTTGTATAGCAATTTCTTACTTGGATAGAAGATATCCTAGTTTATTTATTTTCTAATTTTAAAGAATTCCTATATGGTTGTCCAGGCCAGTTCTACATTTCTGGGGTCAATACATTTTCCCAAATTGCTGGACTATGAGTATGTGTCATTGAACCTGGTTAGATTATTTTAGCAACAGATTACTCAGAGTACTGATATTTTTGGGCGGATGGATAATTTTTTTTGTTTGTTTATTTATTTATTTACTTACCATTTTATTTATTTATTTATTTATTTTTATTTAATTTTATATAACAAAGTCCAATTAAATGAAAACAAACATTTATACACAATATTTGGGAATTTGGGCGTCGTTCTTTCCAAACTACTTCCTGCTGGTAAGGGGCGCTGTCTTGGGGGATTAGAAGAAGATTCAGATATCCTAGCTGTAGTCTGCAGGGCTGTTTTGTCCAGCTGTTTGGAATGTAGGATCAGCTTGTACTCTGTTTCAGGCGGTCTGGTGTGATCAAACCACATTAGTCTGGAAGGAATCCACATCTTTTCATTTTCTGTGGAAACAAAAATAGAAATACTTTTCCCCAGTAACTTGTTCTTCAACTTAAATTTTGGAGTCAAAGCGTTTTTTTTTTTTTTTTTTTAATTTATTATTTTACATGTCGATCCCAGTTCCCTCTCCCTCCCTCCCTCCTTCCCTCCCTTTTGCCCTCTCTGCCCTCTCCCATGTACTCTAAACACCCTCCCCTCCCAACCCCCCACCACAATACCATATGTAGGGGAATGCCATCCAGTTGGGGTCATGTAGATCTGACAGGTCATGTGAAGTAGGGACTAGGGCTTCTCTCCTGTCTCTAGAATAAGGCAGTTATCCCTCCATGGGGGATATGTTTGCAAAGTCCTTTTGTGCACCAGGGATACATCCTGGCTCCACTGTCTGAGGTCTCTTAGACTGCTCAGACCTTCTGGCTGAGACCCATATTCAGGGGGGTCCGAGTCAGTCCCCTGTTGGCTTCCCAGCTATCAGTCTAATGGCCCTTAGCTCCTCCTTGTTCAGGTAAGCTGTCTCTATGTACTTCTACCGTGTGGTCTTGTCCTCTCCATGGGTGGATGGATAATTAATGACCTAGATTCTGGGCCTTTTAACATGAACAGCAGACCATCCAAGCAAGACCCTTCCAAGGCATAACTGACAAAGCCTAGAAGCTCAGAATCATTCTATTTCAGCTAGAATTAGGGTGCTTTGAATTCAAGATGGAGGCAAATTCAGGCAAAGTAGAGGAAGTAATTATACATAGCAGACAGAAAGATAAAGACATTGTCACATCGAGTAGGTTGTATTCATCAGAGTGAATAAAATTTGAATCAGGGTTAGTATGGCTGTGCTGTGAGAACTCCACCCTCTCCTTTATCACAGCTTGTGTTAGTCACTTTTGTATTGCTCTGACAAAATACTTGATGTAAACATTTTAAGTCAGGAATAATTTGCTTTTGTTTTCAGAGGATTCAGTGGGGCATAGTATCATGGGAAAGAAGAGGGTGTGGAGGAGTAACATACTTTGTGGTGGCTGGAAATGGGGAGTGAGATGGTGAGCATGATGGAGAGGTGGAGGAGGAAAGGGGGAGAGAGAATGAGAATATACACGTTGGACTTCGGTGTACCTTTCACAAGTATATGGCCAGAGATTTACTTCTTCCAGGTAGGCCCCACACTTAACATTTCTACCCTCTCCCAAAATAGTGTCCCCAACTGGGCACCAAGCACTCAACTCAGGAGCCCGAATGTAGCTGTTTGTACCCTTCTGTGAGCTACTTGAGGACAGGTACTGTGTATTTCTTCTTTCTAACCAAGTACCAACTATTGTATCTGACATACACTAGGAGGCCATGAGTAGCTGGAAGAATAACATATCATCTATTTGACAGGTTTAAATAAATACCCACAGTAACCTGGTATCTGTTTCCCTTGTTGAAGAGGGCATTTAGAAAAAAAAAAAATAAACTCATAAATAAACTTCGGTGTTAGAGAAAGGAGGTTCTTTCTCTTTTTAAAAGACTTTTTTTTCTTCTTATTTTTGTAAAGGAAGTAAATTTTAGTGCTAAGAGAATGTGTAAACTCACCACATCATAACATGGTCACAGGAGAATTCACACTTTTTAGATAAGCTAGTGGAAGAACAAAGATAGTTTTGAAAGGTTATAGAAAAAGATTCTGAATGCCGTATCTCCTCTACAGAACTGGCCACCCTTGGCATCATTCTTTTAATCTACCTGGGCTCCAGAATAGCCTGGGGCATTTGGAATGCAGACAATTAGCACCTCAGACAGGGTATCCACATGCAAAATCCTGTCACTTCTCAGAGATCTCAGGAGGTGACAAGTTTAGAAAAGAAGGCCCTTTCAACTTGGCTGACAGCTTTCCTAGCTTTCAATGTTTTTGTGTTTGATTTAAATGGCATCTATGGCATCTATATTCAAAACATTTTCTTTAAAATATAAAGCTTTCTTTCTGTACTATGATTTTTGGACTGGAGATTATTTTAAAAACAATAAGAACAAATACCCCCTTTTATCGAAACTTCAAGATCTTCCTCCTCCCCCAAAAAGAGCTTTGTTTTTCTCCAGAGAAGCATCTGTCTGTCTGTCTGTCTGTCTGTCTATCTCCCTACCTATTATCTATTTATCATTTATTTTAGGCTTTTATTCAGAGCACTGAATGTTAAGGCTGAAAGTGACTGCTTAGGGTTCCCCTGGCTCAATTCCATTTGACAGATGGAAAAAATAAGACTTGGACTTAGAGAAAGGAAGCAATTTAGACCTCACAATTATTGTATTAGTGCTCCTTCCAGTTCACACTGTGGTTTCTAAGGTGGGCCAATGTTATGTAAAAGCATGTGTATTTGTGTGTGTGTGTGTGTGTGTGTGTGTGTGTGTGTGTGTGTGTGTGTTTTAGACAGAGAGGGAGAGGCAGAGAAAATTTTCTTTATAGCTTTATTCCCAGCCATTTTTACACACACACACACACACACACACACACACACACACACACACACACACACCCTTAGCGTCCACTGTGTGCCAGTCACTGAGGATACAGTAATGAACAAAGTTTATAAAACCCTGTTGTTAATGGGCCTTATGGTCAAGTGGGAGAGACAGGCAATAAACAAGCAGATTCTTCTGCTCATAAATGGGGCCCATTATTTAGCTCTTTGTGTATTGGTGCCTGCCTCTATTATCTCTCCTGTTGTGCTATGTGATCTTTGTCTTCCTGTATTGTGGGCACAGGGACAGAGAAGGAAGAAAGCTGTTTCAGTTCCTCTGGTCTCTACACTTCAAGCTGTGCATGAAGTTTGAATTTGCTAAAGCCAGGTTTAGTGTATGTGTAGCAGCCGAGTGAAGATGTCAGTATTTTTCATCAACACTGCACTGGTGGGCTGGCTCACTTGTCAGCTTGCTTGTGAGATGACAATAAGGTACTGGATGTGAGAGTTGTACTATTACCTTATAATTTAACTGTTCTTTTTTTGATACGATTTTAGCTGTGCTGAACCCCACTGTACCTGGCTGCTTTGACAAGTGTGCTATTTTAGCAATGCAGAATAAAACAGAAAGAAAAGAATGCATGGTATGCTTGCGCTGTCAGGTCCAGGTTGCTCTGTTCCTAAGTTTGTAGATGATTTGTTCAGAGTTGTTCAGAGAGTGAAAAAAAAAAAAAGTTAGGTTTTGTTTTTAAACTGTGTTGCTCTGAACGTTCTACTAGTTACATGATAGGTACTGTCCATAGGACCCGATAAAAGAGGATGCCCTTCCTTTCCTTGTCACATTTGAAATGCCACCATTGTAATTCATTTGTAAAGTATTAGCCTTTTTCAAATACTGAGTCCTGGTTAGGCTAGATTCTGAAGTCCTTAACATTGAGGTAGGCATTTATATATCAAGTCAATTTTAATTTCTTCCTTAAGCAAAATCATGGGAAAAGATGAGAAGGAGTTGAAGTAAAAAAAAAAAAAAATAAACCCCAAAACAACGCATGAGGTAAGAAGATAATGGGATGATCTTGACCCAGTCCCTAGAGCTTTTCTATCGTCATTGTGAGAAACATGACCTTAAAAATCCCTACTGAAAACGACTGTAGGAAATGTAGGTTTATATTTTAACTACAAAGGTTGGGCACTGTTTTTCAATAAAGAAAGAGAGTTGTAACTGGCTACCACCAAAGAGTTGAGAATTGTTCATAGACCCAGTAGGTAGAGAGAAAATCTTTACCTTTGGTGCAGGATAACTCTTTGCATCCAGCTCATTGAGCATCTATTTAATGTCATTTTCCTTAATGAGATCCCACTCATGCCATGTGCACAAGGCACTGAGTGCTGAAGTGGTAGAGGAAATAGCATAGCTTTTGCTGTCTCTACTCCAATTTATAAAGCATGAGGCATTATATAATGATATGGATGAGACTATTCAGCTTCAGGCATTAAATAGTATTATTTGGGAGGAAATGGGAGGAAACATAACTTAGCATATTTTGAAATAGAATCAACACTTGATTTCAGAGAATGAAAGTGCAGAGGGGTTTAAAAAAATTAATGACCCTTTAGCATCAGTTTTAGACAAAATGTTTATTAAAACAACAGAAGTTATAATATCAACACTTGCACAATAATATAAAATGAGTTTTATATCCAAAGGCTGGAGAGATGGCTTGGCTGTTAAAGGCTAGATTCACAACCAAACATATGAGTTTTACATTCAAAATGATTTGGGCCTAGCCCCATTTACCAAAGGACAAATAGAAGTTCACACACAACACCCATGTATATGCCAAATAGGATAGAAGAAGGCCACAAGCCACAAACCTGTAGCCCTATACAAAGAACTACAGGCAACTGAGTAAAACTGGGAGTGTAAGAAGTGGTCTTCCCCAGGAAAGAGTGCACCAATTGGTTGTCCAGTGCCAAATGGTCAACCCTGAAAACATACATAGAAATAGCATTATAGAGATTCAACAGGTTGCAATTAGGATTTGTAGGTATAAACATATATTCGTGCAACAATATTGTGGGGAAGTAGGGAGGGGCATTTGGAAGGGTTTCAAAGGTGAAAGGGAAGGAAGAAATGTTGTAATTATAATCTCAGAAATAAAAAAAAAAAAAACCAAGAAGCACCAATAAAAGGATATGCTCTATTTAAACTCTTCAGCTAGTTCAATATGAAATAGTTTTTTTTTTAGCACAATTACGTTTTTGGTGACTAAGCTGATACTTTTGGAAGCTGAACACAATATTAATTTAAATTTAATATTTGCTTGAGCCTACACTTATTAAAGGATTAGGCATATTGTTTATTGGTAGAAGGTGTCATCTGCGAGGCCCTGGATTCATTCCATCATCAGCATTGAAGAAAAGAAAGCTCGTTCAGGAAGATCTAGTCCCAAAGTCCGTAGTTCACAAATGCTTGGAGGTGCTGTGGAAGCCTCATGACCATGTTCTGTCCTGATTTTGTAGTTCCAGTGTCTTTATGCATTTGTTTTGTCGGTCTCTTTCTGTCCCTCATGATGCCATGTACCACGCGCCTCTATCACCGATTCTTTTGTATACTGGTTAAAGCCAAGTCATCACTGATAGCTCTGCAGGTTGCAGGGACTACACAAGAACAAAAGCATTACCAAATTTCTCTTCTTTGTGCAAGGTCTGTCTGCGTTGCTTGCACTGCTCAAATACTACAAGGGTTCACCTTTCCAGTGTCCCCCCTTCCTAACAAGAAAGAACAGGTGATCAAACCTCACGGCAAGTTTGAAGCTGCTAAACTGCTGAGCTGGCCTTAATTGAAGTGTGAGAAGAGGTTTTAAGGCAGGTAGACAACATCCTGTTGTTGGGGCTCTCATCTCTTTTTTTCATACTGGCTGCCTTGGGAGTCAGGTGGCTGACTGTGACTGGTAACCACCACAGCAACAAAGACAGCAGCAGCATTTCCCTTTTGCCTCTTTCCACTAGGCCTATACAAGAGTCCACCAGTCATGGACGCAGTGACTGTGTACCATGGCAAAATCAGCAGGGAGACCGGGGAGAAGCTTTTGCTCGCCACAGGGCTGGATGGAAGCTATCTGCTAAGAGACAGCGAGAGTGTTCCTGGCGTGTACTGCCTGTGTGTTTTGTGAGTACATTGTGGCAATGGCAGCCTGGTAGCGAGTGTCCTGACCTGCTGGGGAGGCCTGGAAGAAGGGGTATGGGGTTATAGCTTTTAGTTAAGGTAGTCAGGGACACAAGCAAGAGGGACTCTGAGTACTCGTCATCTCTGATGCCTGGTGCCAAGGCTTCCCCAGACCCAGTGTAAGGCTGTTGTGGGTAGTACTTGGGTATAGGATGCTCACTACGGATTTCTTTTACTGGATCTCACTAGTGTTTGTGGCAGTCTCTACTGTACTAGAGTGAAGCTTTTCTGGAGCTGCTGAGTTACTTTCCTTTATAAGAGAGCCCAGGAGTTTAAAAATGTGGGACGGCTGATAAAAGAGTACAGAAAGAAAATGCTATTGTAACAATTCCACTTTGCTCTTTGTATAAACTGTTCCCAGTCTCTTGTTCCATTTTGAACTCGATGCAGCTGCATCTTGGCTCCCTATCTCCCCGGTCAAGCAGATCTGAGATCGAATCCTACCATAGTCAGCCTCTATGCTTGTAATCTCAGCAAATAAATCTCTTAGTCCTTGGGTTTTTTTCATTTATTAGAGGGACTGTAAAGATTAAATACCTGCATGCGTTTAAAAACATGTGAGCTCTGGGCTTGGCACTGAGTAAATGTTCAGTAAGTTATTGGCTTTAGTTTATTATTATTCTCTTTTTGGACAATTTATTCCAATACTCATGGAGGCATTTCTACAAAAGGACCTAGTTCAAGTATTGCTGTAAGCAGGGGAAAAAAAAAAAACAAACTCACAAAATCCTCACTCTAGCACAAAAACGAAACAAAGGAAAATGCTTTATAGTGAGTTCTAGACATGATGATACACTAGAAAAATCTGAAGTACTTTCTGGCCCAGAAAATAAAGATTAAATTGTGGACGGTGTGAGGGGGATTGGCATTGTATATTGATTTTTTTTTAAATGTCAAAGCCTTATTTGTGGCAGTTTTCAGATCAGGTTAAATACATTTATCATAAAACTAAATATATGGAAAAATAATTGTTCAGTGTTGGGGACAGAACCCAGGATTTATGTATGTTGGAAATTGCTTTTGCACTGAATTAGATATCCAGCCTTGAGCTTGGACCATTATGTTCTCAAGTGGAACCCTAGGAAAGGCAAGGAAAGCCAATGAACATTTTTTTTTAGGTCAAAAGATGGAGGATGAGGAGTGAAATGAACTGCTTTGGGTTAGTAGTGGGTTAAGTACCATGCTCCTTAAACTAAAGGGAAAAATGAAAGTTCAAAAGAAGCCTGAATAGGGAGGAGAGAGCTGGAGACAGGATACCTAAGACTTCTACTCTATATATATCATCTTCATTCCTGAAGGTCACCATGTCTGCTCCACACTCAGGATTTTACACCTTCTGTTCAATCTTCACCCCTTGAACATTCTAACAAATGTAAGGGGCCTCTCTGTGCTGCTATCCCATATCCCATTATTTTTATTCAAGGAGCTTTAAACTTTCTATTAGCTTGTTTATTTGTATATGGGTCCTACCACAAAAATACTTTCATGAAGGAAAACATATTGTCTCCAGTACCAGAAACATTCCCTGGTACATAATAGGCACTCAGCAACCAATTTGTAAGTAAATGAACAAACTGTTAAGTAAGGCATATTGTACTCTACTACAAAGAGCCTTGGGTATGGGCTCTAGGGAGTCACTCAAATTCTCTGGGCATTTCTTTTTCCATATATGTAAAACAGAAATCCTTTTTCCTCCTGTTACAAAAGATTGCTGTCAGTAAAATCTTGAAGGGAAGGACCCTTAGTATTTTAGGCAGGTAGGTCAGAACCATGCAAAGAAATTCTCATCATTTTAGATTTCACTGAAGGTGAATGCTGCATAAGTGTAAGGTTTTGTTGTTGACTAATTTCTCCATGAAAACCTCTTCCCATGAAAATAGACAAGTGGAGAATTCTCCTCCTGTCATATGGGTTTTCTGAGTTATGGCCAGACTACTGTGGAGGGAAGAGACAAGATGCTTTGCCTTTGATTAGTTCTTCAATTATTTTGGAGCTGAGTGTCCCTTTTGATATACATAAACATTTCATTCTCTCTTACTGGCACTCCGTGGTACTTGCCAAATGTTATTTTGGAACAAACTGTGCACTCTTAATTCAAAATACTGACTTGTATGATATAAGTGGGAAGAAATAGAATCATATATGCACAAACAAACATACAATACTTGTAGTTTACTCAGTGCCACATTGTTCTATCTTTTGTTTATTCCCATTTACCAAGAAGGTTTGCTTCAACTTCAGTTTAGTCTATTTTTACTATATGCTTCCAATTGTACTTTCCAACTGTATGTTCCTCTTTCCCAGATGAAATCCCAACTGTGGCCCTCAGACAAGGTCCTTTCTCCTGTTAGGTTTTAGAAAACAGAATGTTTCAAACATTGTAAAAAGTTTCCACTTTTAGAACTTATACTCTTCATTAACAAATCAAAGCTGTTCTTCCAATTATTTTCTCTAAACAAAATCAGAATTAAAACAATCTGTCTAAACAGTCTTTTACACTTATTTGTGATATAAAATATGAAAACAGATAATGTAATCAAAGGAAAAAAATCACTTACAGGCAACTACTTTTAAGTTTTAAGTAAAATTTCTCCTATTTTTTAATAAGATGAATATTTTAGAACATGTAATCCTTTCATTATATTTTGCTGAAATTTCCATGTAGTATGAAATAAAAGTTGATCCATACATGATAGTTTTACAAATTCAAGACATTATTTTATAAGGGTTGTATTTTAGTTCAACTAAGTTGTAAATAAACCATATTTTTCTTGACCAACCTCTTATTTTATTTATCGACTACTTTTGCTTTTTGACATTTTCTTACATTTCCATCAGTCTCTTACTTTGACACCTGAATCATTCAATACATTTCAATTATATATTTTACATATAAATGATTGCCATAAATATATACTCTAGTTTATATGTGTAATTTTCTGTAACAATGAGTATTCTTGTTAAAATAATTCCCTTTGAAATTTTATTTCTATTTTTATTATATTTACACTCCATTTTTCTTATTTTGGATTTTGTTAATGACACTCTAAGTTTTTGATGTGGTTGCTAAACTATTTTCCCCCATTTGTTAACTGGCTATTTGCATACTTTTAACAGTTAATGATTTGGATCTTACTGCTTTTCATATATACACTTGTTCATGCATGCACATACACATACACACACACACAAATGCCCAAGAACACAGATATATCTCCTTATGTTGCAGATATCCTTTCTTAGTTTGGTGTTTGTTATTTAATACTCAGCTTCTTCATGTTCAATTTCTCCCTTTGCTTTCCAGCTTAGAAAACCTTTTCTCCTCCAGAGATGCATAAAACTTCACTGTTTCTGTTTTAAATGTTATTTTATTAATTTTTATTCTATCCTTTAATTTCATTTGAGTTTTATTTTTAAGTGCGTAAAAGATCTAATTTATTTTGTTTCCTGGTAGTTATCTGTTGTCCAACATAGTTTACTAAATTAAACTTCCAGTTTTCATTTCTTAGTCTACTTTACCAAGTACTAAAAGAACTGAATATTTATAATATTGTTATTGTTTCTGGACTGTTTGATTGCTTATCTTAATCAAATCAGTGTACCATAATTTTCAAATATACTAGAAAGTTATTAGGCATTCTTATATACTTGTTATTTGTGAAGAAATATAAAATGATTCTGTGAAATTGGATTAAATTACTATCTATAATAAATTCAGGAAAAACTATCATCTTTAAAGAATTGACTCATTTCAAAAATATGGCATAAAATTTTGTTTGTTCTCTTCCATTTTCTAGGACTATCAAGTTCCTTACATTGAGGTACATCTTTTACATCCTCACAATTTTTCACTTTTCACTCCAATATGGATAGATACTAGGTACTGCCTCATCATCCCATGGAATTGACTCATAAGACAAAAACTAATTAAAATATTGAAAAAATATGCTTGAAAAATAGCATATTTCCACAATTAACATCCCTATGCACTAGGTAATTTTGTACTTCTCTGCTGAAAGATTTGGAAGAAGAAACACATTTATAATTCTTTAGTCTGGAAGACATAATGAGATAATTTTTCATATATTTCATAAAAGAGTTACTTCTTGTCCTTTTTCGAGGGTCAAAATTGATGATTACTTTTCTCCTTTGGTAGTATGTACAGTACCTTCCAGCATTATGAGATAATCCATATAGATGAAGCTCGCAGGTCTGTACCAGCTTGACTTCTCCATGTTTTATGCCTCAAGTGTGTGGTGTTGTCAGCAATAGCGTTTTACTGTCTGAAGGGTAACCAAGAGCATTGGCAATAGCCTGTAATGTCTGTTGGTCTGTGTGAGCTCAATGGCCAACAACTCAAAAAAAAAAAAAAAAACAGAAAAAAAAAAAAGACACAATCAATTCCTGATACTAGGCATTTCATTTGGTAATATATGATGTCTACTTGTTTCCTTGTTATAGAGTAACTCCATTTTAACTCATTTATATGTGTGTATAGGTATATATTTTAGGAAACATCTACATTAGTACATTTACACATGGCTTTTTTGAGAGGTCTTTAGTGTTCTTTACCCCTTTCTGTCTTCTACCCTGTCTTCCCACCCTTACCTCAATTTAACCTTCCTGTTCTAGTATTCTGGTTTGATTATTCATACCTGTGTGTTCTGTCTCTCCTCCCTTGGAAGTTGCCACACATGGTCCCTTAGTAATTCCCTGACCTCTATGAGTCTTCAAAACGAAATACATATCTTTTTGGGGGCCATTCCCTATGAAGGGACACCTTGCTCAGCCTAGATACAGGGGATAGGGCCTTGGTCCTGCCCCAAATGATGTGACAGAGGTTGATGATTCCTCATGGGAGGCCTCACCCTCTTTGAGGAGTGGATGGGGGGGGGGGTGGAGTGGGGAGATGGTGGGAGGAGTGGGAAGACTGGAGGGAGAAGGAACTGGGATTGCTATGTAAAATAAGTTTGTTTAAAAAAAATCTCAAGATTAAAGCTAACAATCACAAATGGGAGAAAACCTGTGGTGTTTGTCTTTTTGAGTCTCGGTTAGGTCACTCAGAATAGCTATATCCAGTTCTAAATATTTACCTGAAAATTTCAAAATTTCACTTTTATTAATAGCTGAATATCATTGCAGTGGTAAACACATCACATTTTTATGAACCATTCTTTAGTTGATGGACATCTAGGCTCTTTCTATTTCCTAGCTATTGTGAATAGAGAAAGCAGCAATGAAAATGGATGAGCAAATATCTCTATAGTAGATATGGAGTCCCTTGTCCTGGAAATGAAGTGCCCACCATACAACTGTATTCAAGAAATTGTGGAGATATACTACAATAAAATTCCAGCTTATCAGTTGTGATAGCAGGGAACAGTGTGGCAAAGAAGAGTATGAGAATAAATTCAAGATTATAAAATTGAATGAGAAATCCCACTTTAGTTTACCTCATTTTAGATTTCTTATTTGTTTATTTATTTATTTATTTATTTATTTATTTGTGTGTGTGTGTGTGTGTGTGTGTGAATACATGCATGCTACAGTGTAAGTCAGAGGACAGCTTGCTGAAGTTGGTTCTTTCCTTATATCATGTGTTTCTCAGGCTTTGCAGCCAGAGTCTTTGCACTCTGAGTCACCTTGCTCATCCAGACATCTGGTTTTGAAATTCTACTGGCTGTACTTATTGATGTCACATTTTTCACAATAACTTGTGTCACTAAAATGATTTTGCATTTTCCATGTAGAATTTATTAATAGTACAGTGAGCCCAAAAGCCACCGGAGTAATATTAAACTTAGGGGATGTCTGTGTTAACTTGTAAACCTGACCCCACCCACTCCTGGGTTCTCCTCAGCTGTTTTTTCTTCAGCTACCTCTCCTATCCACTCCTTCAGCAGACAGTTCTATTCTGGTGTCCTAACAGACTCATCCTTTTTTTTTTTTGAGGGGAATTATACTTCTGAGATTTCTTTTAAGACCAAATTGTTAATTCACTGCCACTAATCTAAGAAATGTCCCATTCAATGGGAATTAAGAGTCAGTTTCTTCTTTCAAGACCCTCTGAGTACATAGTCAACTCTGCCTCTTATCTAGTCATTTTACATTGCTCAAGTTTCTGAAACTTTCTTTTGCCTTGGATTAACAAGTGTCTAACATAGTTTTACCATTGACACTGAAAGACTTTAGATTGTACTGGAAATTCATATCCCCTCCAAAAGAATGAAGTTCCCACAACAGAATTTTCAGAAACCTCTTGAACGAAAGTACAGATTCAATAATGAAGACTTTGTATATAAGAGATAGTTATTCTTATTTGTTTAGAATTTAGTTATAGCCAGTATGGTGATTCCTGCTTGAAATCCTAACACTTGGGAGGTGAGTCAGGGGGATCACCATGGATTTGAGTTTGGTCTGTATAATGAGTTCCAGACCAGCCTGAAAAAAGGTTAAAGTCCCTTCAAAATCGGTTGCATAATTGTGTTTTAAGTGTTACATATAGCATTGGGATATGTAGATGAAAGCATGGGAACTAGCTTGCATTGTTTTCAATGAGTTGTATGATTCAGATGTATTCCCAGCTTTTCTTTTGAGAAGTTCTTTAATTGGCATTAACAAAAAGTTATTGTGGTTTTGTTGCTTTGAAGCAAAGCTCTATCCATCACACATGCCCATCAAGAAAGGAAAAAAAAAATAAGCTGAGTGTCTGTGTACTTGCCCACTGCAAGTCTGAACACCTTTACAAAGATTTAGAGTACAGGGCCTGGAGAGATGGCTCAGCCATTAAGAGCACTGGCTGCTCTTCAAGGGACCTGAGTTCAATACCTAGCATTCATATGGCAGCTCATACCTGTCTGTAACTCCAGTTCCAGGACTTCTGACACACTCACACAGACATATATGTAGTCAAAACACCAATGATCATACAATTTAAAAAATTCTAGATGCTTAGGGGACAGTTAACAATAACAGTGTATTGGCAATGACTAACAAGTTTTGTATGTGTTACTTATAAAAATAAATTAACAGCAACAATTTAAAACACTCCAATGTTTTAAATTCTAAACTGGGTTCATCATCAATTACAAGAAGCATCACAATGGGAGAAAGAAGTGAAAATTGATCCATTTTTGATTTGTCTATATTCATAGAGTGAGTCAGAAGCGAGTAGCAACTTTTAAATATGATTTAAGTTTTCCTCCTATCTTCTTTGTGATTTACAAAGCCACAGTATCCTCAGCTTCTATGAATAAAATATTTTTAGACTATACACATGAGTGAGATCTTGCAATATTTGTCGTGTTTGTGCTAGTGTTATTAACATAATGTCTGTCTTCCAGGTTCATCCCTGTTGCCAAAAATAGATGATAACATTTTTTTTTGTTAAGGTTGAGTAGTATTCCATTGTATGTATATTTCAGATTTTGTTTCTTCAATCATTTATGATTAGTGAATATTATAAGTAGTGCAAAATGGTGGGTTCATTATGATATATTCTTACATATATAGTATATTTTGTTCTTATTTACCCCATCACCCTTTTCTGGTATTTCCTCTCCTTCTGGTATTCTTCCATTCTCAACTGGTTTATTTTCTATTTCCATGTTTGTGTGTTTTAAAATCTAAATTCCTACACGAGGGACAGGATACGAGGGTATATATCACATTTTCTTCATCCATTCTTGCACACTAAGGTTGATTCCTTATCCTTAATAATACAGATAGCACTACATTGAACACAGCAGACTCTTTGCCATACTGGTTTCATTTGGATACACTCCCTGTCGTTCTATTGCTGAGTCATGAAATACTTTTTTATTTTTTTGAGGGACCTCCTTCCTGTATTTCATAATCACTGTACTGATTTACATGCCCACCAACAGTGAACAAGTGTTCTCTTTCTACACATCCTCACAAGACTTACCTTTCATCATTTTGGTAAGAGCCACTTGAACAAGTGTGGTTTCAATTTTCATTTCTCCAATGATTAATGATGTTGATTTTTCCCCCATACACATGTTGGCCATTTTGTATATATTATTTTGAGAAAATTCTGTTCAGGTCTTTTGCCCATTTTCAATCAATTTGTTTTCTTACTGACTTTTTTCAGTCTTAGGTATTATGGGTACCAACCCTTGTCAGGTTGATGGTTTGCAAATGCTTTTCCCATTCAGGAGGTATGCTCTTAACTCTATTTTCCTGTCTATAAATAATTGTTTGATTTTGATGTAATTTTTATTTATACTTTAATCACACAATTTTGAGGATATATCTAAAAACTATTACCCTATTTTGAGTAATTATCACTTGTTTGGGGTAGCTAGCTTAATTTTACTTTACTATTAAAACTTACTTGTCTTTTTCTTTTCATTTAGTGTATGAAGATAAACAAGGTTATTTGGTAAAAGATATGTACACTGTTATAGCTTTTATTAACATATATTACTTATTTCCTATAACAGAGATTTTCTACAGACAGTTCATATACTTTGCTTTAAAAAAAAACATTCTGCTGGGCGTTGGTGGCAGAGGCAGGCAGATCTCTGTGAGTTCAAGGCCAGCCTGGTCTACAGAGCTAGTTCCGGGACAGGCTCCAAAGCAATACAGAGAAACCCTGTCTCAAAAAAAAAAAAAAAAAAAAAAAAATTAAAACCATAGGAAAAAAAAAAAAAAGGAATATTCCACGGCTAGGAAGATGACTTATTTGTTAAAAGCATTTGCTACCCTTCCAGATGATCTGAATTTGGTTCCTAGCACCCATATCAGCTGGCTCACAAATGAGTTGTTCTGCTTTAGGTTTTTCCCACCCATAGTACATTAGTATGCGAGTTGTCTACAGAGGATTATTGATTAGCAAGTGCTAATCACTTAAAAGCAGAAGTCACATACTGCTGGTGTATTTAGAAGAGACAAAAGTTTATTCATTCAGAATTCAAGGGCTTAGGTTAGGGGCAATTGTTAATATTAGATACTTTAATCATGAGAAAATGGATGTGCCATTGACACCAGCTTGTTTGGAGACTGAAGAAGGTAAGAGCTTTTGAAGTGGTACTAAGGTTCCTGCTGCTTAACCGAAAGTGAGATAAGATCAGATTCGTTAGGAAACAATTTTCAAAACATACTCATTTATTTTGACTAAATGAAGCTGAATGATGGTAAGGAGCTATAACCATTGTATATTTTGAGGCCCATTGTTTAGATTCTGGAAAACAGGTTGCTTACCATTTTGCACAAATTATTGAGATTGTGCGGAAATTATTGTGTATAAATTATTGAGTTTCTGTATAAATTATTGTGTTTGTGTATAATTGCTTACAGTTATGTGTGTACATGTGTGTGGAAGCCAGATAATAACTTCTGGTGCCATTCATCAGGAGTTGTACATCTTGACTTCCTGAGACAGGGATTCTCACTTACCTGGAGATCACCAACCGGGGTAGGCTGGCTGCCCAGTGAGCCTATTTTTCTCTCCAATGCTGGAACCACAAGTGCGTGACATTATGTATGGCATGAGTTCATGGGATTGAACTCAGGTCTTCCTGCTGGAAGGCAAGCACTGTACTAACTGAGTTATCTCCCAGCTCTATTGTTGAGATTTTTAAACACTGGAATCTCATCAGCCTTCAACTTACTGTGCATCATTCTAATTAGTTACTTTCCAAAGGGAAAAAATAGAACTTAGGGCTCTGTATCCATCTCTATTTTGCTGGATGGCTTGAAGAAAGTATCTTAAAGCCCATGTTTCAAGTTTTCATGGTGAAAAGCAGAAATCAAAGCTCTTGTCTTGTTCCCTGTAGAGCACTTACTGAAATGGTGTGCTTTAAATTACTTAAAAATAAGATCTTAACAGTGAAACATGTATATTATATTTTATTATGTGTAAGCACATAGTAAGCTATTTTTAAACACTAATCAAATATTCTGGTAAAGCTAAATTACAAAAATAACACATTTCTTTTGTGATCACACCAACATTTAAATTGACCCTTTGTTCAATTTCCCAAGTCAAATGAACCCGATTAGAATGTTTTAAATGTCTTTTGTAGTTCATTAGGTAATTAGTACTGATGGATATTGACTAAAGATGTAACAATTTAATTCAAATATTTAAAGACTTTTTAATTCTAAAGGGACTTAATGCCAAATGTGGCCAATGAACTAAGCATAACCCCCTCTTTGTAAGAATTTAGTATCATCTACTCTCTTAAGTTTAAACACAGTGATTTAAATAGACGTTGGTATGTTGCCTAATCAAGGATTTCTATTGATCCAAGCTTGTGACTATGAACAGCTACAGTAAATATAGTAAATGAAACCATGATGATTTCTCTATATCCAAATTAAAAAATTGTTTGAAAATTCAGCATAAAGTTACTTTACTTTTGTACTGAGGAAATATTTATTAAGAAAAAATGTGAGAAATGGGTCAGTGGTTAAGAATACTGGCTGTTCTCAGCAGAGGAGCTGGGCTTGGTTCCCAGCAAACACATGGTGGCTCACCACTGTCTGTAACTCCAGTTCCAGGGGAACAAGTACACTCTTTTTGCATCCATGGGCATGGTACATACATAGTTGCACAGATATACATGTATGCCCGATTATTAAACATATAAAGTAAAAAGTCATTATGAAAAAGAAAATTATGTAAAAGTTTTCAGTACACTAATCACCAGGGAAATAAACATCAAAATCACAAGATTATTACATCACTTCAGTAAAAATAGATAATAAAAGCTGTTATATCCCAGAAAGCAAAGATAACAATGCTAATGAGCAGTGGGAAAGGAGAAGCATTACATACTATTTATGGAAATGTAAATTAGGACAATTGTTATGCAAAACAGTATATAAGATCCTCAACTAGAACTACATTACCCAGTTATCCGCTCCTGAGTATATATTCAAAGGACATGAAATCAGTATATCAAGGAGATATGTCAACTCTCAGATTCATTGCAACACTACTTACAACAGCCAAGAAATGGAAATAACACAAGAATGTATCAATTGAGGAATGAATAAAAAAAAAATGAAGGCATAAACAGAATGAACTTCTCTTCAACCATAAAATGGAATGGAATCCTGCCCTTTGCAAAATGCATATATAATTAGAAATCATTATACTAAATGAAATAAGATAGACACAGAAAGACATACTCTACACGTTTTCATTCTTATATGGAATATAAAAAAAATGTTCCCATGGAGATTGAGAGTAGTGTGTGGGTTGCTGGTGGCTGGGTGAGATAGAGGGGATGTAGGATAGGGAATGAATAATCAGTATGCACTAAGTGTTCTAGTTTGCCTTTTATTGCTGTGATATACACAATGGTCAAAAGCAGATTGTGAAGGAAAGAGTTGATTTCATATTCTATCTTAAAGTTCATCATTGAGGGAAGTTAGGACAAGAGATCAGGACAGGAACTGAAGCAGAAACCATGGAGTAGTTCTGCATACTGGCTAGTTCCCCATGGCTTTCTCAGCCTGCTTAACCTGCTTTCTTATATAACTTGTACAGGGGTAGCAGCACCTGCAATAGCCAGGCCCTCCCACATCAATCATTAATCAAGAAAATGCTGACACAGAGACACAGACTTGACTACAGGTCAGGCTCATGATCATGACTCCAGCTTGTACCAAATTAACAACAACAACAAAAAATTAACCAACATAGTAAAGTAGGAACAAGAATTTCTGATGTGCTTGTCCACAGTTGGATGATGATAAACAATCATGTATTGTATGTTAAAATATTGTACATTAATAATGGATTGTACATTAAAACATTCTGTGTTTATATCCCAAGAAAAACAAATGTTTGGATAAATATAGTTGTTCTAATTTAAACATTATACAATATATACATGAATCAAAACACCAAAATAACTGATTATGCATTGCTTCATTTATTAAGCAAATTAAGTTTTATTATTATGAACACTAAAGTATAATAAATCCATATCCACTATAGTGTGAGAACCAAATGAACATAATCCAGATAACATTTTTACTGCATAATCTCTAGTCTGCTTTGGTTATTTTATTTTCAACATTTCAGGATCCTCATTTATAAAATTCATTTTATCATATAAAATAGTACCTTTGGAGTTTCCAAAAGATATAGTTCATGTACTATGGAGTAAAATTACACCTCTAAAATCCATATATTAAACCCCTTACCTTGATGTGTCTCTATCTTGTAATAGGGCCTAAGGAGGCAATTAAAATTAAATGGATTGATAAGGATAATCTCATAGATTTGGTAACTTTATAGGAAGTGGAAGCTAAAAGGCCATTTAAGCAGAGTTGGTTGTTTATGAATGAAGTTGGTTGTTTATAAGCCAAGAAAAGAGACCTCAGAGTAAAATTTACCATGGTGGCATCTTGAACTTGGAATCTCAGCTTGCAAAATTGTGACAAGAAATGTCTGCTGTTTAAGCTACCAAATTGTAAACTAAGACAGAGACTAAGAAATCAGGTGGTGCTGTAACATAGTAAAAACCCTTTGAAAATGCTTTGGTAATGGGGAGAAACTGGAAGTCTCAAGAGGGAAATGAGGAGAAAGTGATTGGAAATTGGAAGAAATATGATCATTGTTCTAAAGTACCAAAGAACATGAGTAGGGTATATTACAATTTTGTGGAAGACAGATTAAGTGAACAATGAAATTGATTATCTAGCTTATATCTCTTAAAATATTTATTTTAGAAAATATATTATAATATACCATTTCCCCTTTTCCCTCGAAAACTTTCCATACACTCCTCTTTGTTCTTTTTCAAATTCATAGCCTTTTCTCGTTAATTGTTGCTATATATATATATGCATATATATATACATAAATATATACATATATATTCCTAAATACATAAATGAAACCTTCTCATTCTGTATAGTGAGTAGGAGAAATTAGCTTCCCCAGGGAATAGCATAACAGTTGCTTATCCAATGCCATTTGGTAAGCCATGAAAACATATACATACAAGTAAAGTATATGACTTTCTTCTGTTGTAATGTTGATTACTTGACCCTTGCTAGGCAAGCAATCTTCCACAAAGCTGTCTCTCCACCACTAACCCAGCTGTGGAGATTTCTAAGCTTAAATTTGAAGGGATGGCTTGGTTATTCAACATTGCTTATAGTAAAACACTAAAAGAGAGAAATGAGTTAAATGAAGAATAATTTTAAAATGCAGAAAAATGTCAGCTTACCTATAATGCAAAAACATTAGGGACCAGTAATAGACTGCTTTTGTCTGAACTGTGTGCCCCCAAATAAGTTTAAACCTTATCCCCAATATGACTATATTTGTATATAAGATCTTTAGAGTGAAAGGTTAAATTGTGTCATTAAAGAGGGGTGTGCATTCATTTACAGTAAGGTGTCCCTATAATCCAGGAAGCTGAGGTAGGATGATCATGGATTTCAAACTAGCCCAGGGTTACATATAGCTTGTCTCAAATATATAAGTAAATAAAAACAAGTAGAGCCAAATCTAATATGATTGGTGGCTTAACAACAATGTAAGAGAGAACTTTTTCTGGAGTTCATGAGTCAAGACCCAAGAATGATACCCTCTTTGCTTTTACTTGCCATTGGAGAAAGCTTCCAGAAATGTGAGCAACAACTTATTTTTGTTTAAGACATTTACTCTATGATATTGTTTATGGCAGCTGAACAGAAAAATATCACATTTAAAAGCTTTGCCATAGAGTAGAATTCATCTAAAGTGGGACACAATGCCAATGATGGGGACACTATTTACCACATTTGAAATGACAAACTGCTTTGAAGTATTAGCTATTTTTTTCTGTCATTAATTTTATAATTTTAATTAACATGTAGTTGTCCATAGTTGTGGAATACAGTGTGATATTTTAACATATATACATATATATGTTATTTAATATATATATTATTTAATGATCAGATTAGGGTGACTGCCATTTATATCAGTTCTTGGTGTTGGTAATACCCTGAACCGCTCTCACTAACAATGCTGAAATACACAGTTATAGTTGTTGCTAGCCATAGTTAGCCATTATCATGGAGAACATTAAAATTGACTTCTTCTCTATATCAGCATCCCATTTCAATTAACTGTCCTAATCCCCTATACTCTCCACAATCACTTAACTATGAGTCTTTTAATTTTTGTTAGATTATTTATCTTATTTTATGTGTGAGTATTTTGCCTGCATGTATGCATGTGCACCATGTGCTTCCTTGGTTTTCTTGGTGGGAAAAAAAGGTCATCAGATACCCTGGAACTGGAGTTACAGATGGTTGTGAACTACCGTGTTGGTGCTGGGAATTTACCTGAGTCTTCATCAAGAGAAACAAGTTTCTCTTTTGTCTAAATGAAAATGAAAGGTTTTAACTTTAACACAGTAAGACTCATATACAATAAGAACATTTATTGAGTAAGGATTATATTCACAATGTCCAGTCCATTTGCGTTTGACAAATACTCCATTATCTATCCTATCTTAGTGACTCCAAAGTTTTATACCTAACTTACTTTCTTTTTTTTTTTTTGCATATAGAGTATTTTTTATTTAATTTTATATAACAAAGTCCAATTAAATGAAAACAAACATTTATACACAATATTTGGGAATTTGGGCGTCATTCTTTCCAAACTACTTCCTGCTGGTAAGGGGCGCTGTCTTGGGGGATTCGAAGAAGATTCAGATATCCTAGCTGTAGTCTGTAGGGCTGTTTTGTCCAGCTGTTTGGAATGTAGGATCAGCTTGTACTCTGTTTCAGGCGGTCTGGTGTGATCAAACCACATTAGTCTGGAAGGAATCCACATCTTTTCATTTTCTGTGGAAACAAAAATAGAAATACTTTTCCCCAGTAACTTGTTCTTCAACTTAAATTTTGGAGTCAAAGCGTTTTTTTTTTTTTTTTTTTAATTTATTATTTTACATGTCGATCCCAGTTCCCTCTCCCTCCCTCCCTCCTTCCCTCCCTTTTGCCCTCTCTGCCCTCTCCCATGCACTCTAAACACCCTCCCCCTCCCAACCCCCCACCACAATACAATATGTAGGGGAATGCCATCCAGTTGGGGTCATGTAGATCTGACAGGTCCTGTGAAGTAGGGACTAGGGCTTCTCTCCTATCTCTAGAATAAGGCAGTTATCCCTCCATGGGGGATATGTTTGCAAAGTCCTTTTGTGCACCAGGGATACATCCTGGCTCCACTGTCTGAGGTCTCTTAGACTGCTCAGACCTTCTGGCTGAGACCCATATTCAGGGGGTCCGAGTCAGTCCCCTGTTGGCTTCCCAGCTATCAGTCTAGTGGCCCTTAGCTCCTCCTTGTTCAGGTAAGCTGTCTCTATGTACTTCTACCGCATGTTCTTGTCCTCTCCATCTGCTTCTGGGTTCTAGTTTGACTCAGTGTTTATGTACGGGTGTTTGCTCCTGTTTTCAACAGGCATTAGTTGAGGACTCCATGGAGAAGTTGAGAACTGGTTGGTAGTGTGGTTGACCAGGAACTGCATTCAATCCCCAAACTATAGAATGCCAATGCCCTGCTATTCTTTTTTATGAATGCCCAGCCTTACCTTGGCTTGTTCCTCGCCAGCTTTTCTTAAATTATTCTATTTATTTTTTCCCCTCTGGCCTTTTATCTTTCTCTATTCTATATACCTTTCTTTACTTCTTACTCCGTGACTGGCTGTGTAGCTGGGTGGCTGGCCCCTGGTATCCTCTCTTCTGCTTTTGCTCCTCAGTCTTCTCTTCCCAGATTTCTCCTACTCACTCTCTCTGTCAGCCAGCCCTGCCTATCCTTTTCTCCTGCCTGGCTATTGGCCACTAATTCCTTATTGATCAATCACATGTTTTAGACAGGCAAAGTAACACAGCTTCACAGAGTTAAACAAATGCAACATAAAAGAATGCATCGTTAAACAAATGTTCCACAACATAAAGAAATGCAACACATCTTTAACTAATTCTACAACAAACAATTGTTTTAACTTTCCACCCATCTTTCTAGCCCTATTAGCCACTGTTCTATTCTGTACTTCTTTGAGGTCCAACATTTTGCCGCCTTCATATAAAGGAAAATATATAATTTCTGTGTTGCTGTGCTTGAATTATTTAATACCCTGTCCTCCAGTTCTATTCATACTGCTGAAAATAGCAGAATTTAATCATTTCAAAGGCTGGATAACATTCTGTGGTACAGTACTCCTTTTTAAAATCCAATTACTGTTACTACTAAATAGTAATATAATATTACTATTTATTATGATGGTAATATTATAAGAATAATTATATTTCATAGCACAATATACTTACATTACTTTAATAATTAATACTGTCAGTATTACTGTTAATTTAATTGGGTCTGATTTCAGTCAACAATTTTTAGCTCAAAACTCTATGTACACTTAAAAAACAGTAAGACTCTGGTTTGTTATAGGTGTTTAATAATTTATGATTTTTTGGCAGTGACAGCAAGTCTTTCTGTCCAGTCTCTACTAGACAAATCTTTAGGAGTATGAATTCACACAGTTAAGAAAAAAATCATAGGGAACTGTGATTGGGTTGTAATGAAATGCAAGAAAATTAAATCCAACGACTGCTTCCTATGACTTCCAGGAAGCTGTTAATTTACATTCAGTATATGTAACTTTTAAAGTAAGTTTAAGTTTAGAGCATCCATTGTTCTTCTGGAAATCATTGGTAATGGAAATGTACTCTTTCACAGGTATCAAGGTTACATCTATACATATCGAGTGTCGCAGACAGAAACAGGTTCTTGGAGTGCTGAGGTACAGATCTTTCATTTACTTTTGCTTCTTTGGATATCACCAAAGTGCTTGAAATTTAGGTTTGTTTATAAAAGAGAAGTCATATAATACATTATCAAAATATTAATCATATTTAAATAGCCAAGACTCAAATCCATAGTCGTTGATGGTTTACTTAGAAGCCTTTAGAGAATTTTGGTTTCAGATCTGTGTGGAATGGTATCACTTTGGAGGATGAAGAAATCCAAAAGATCATGTCTAACTTATTTACAGTGCCTATACAAAATTTTAGAAAGCATATACTGAATAATATTAATGTGCAGATTGGTGCTGTTATGGATAAAAACAAACCAATTGGGATTTCTACTTTTCTATTAGTCACTAGTAGCTTTTATGAGATATAATGGGGAATTAAATTGCAGCATGAGATCCTGGGCTGTGTCCAATGCATCCATGCTCCGTGTGGTTCTTCCTATAGTTACTTTTGATTGAAGCAATTTGTAAAATGAGCCTACAAACATTTACTCAGAGGACTCATTTCAAGGAGTGTAAGATAATGAAAGCAAAGAAGCTCTTAACTATAGAGTGAGCAACAAGAATGTGAACTACAGAAAACTGCTCAACAATATGATTGTGTGTAGCCCAGTGCTAATTTACCAAGCACAAGAGTTCAAAGATAGAGGCATTTCCAAGCATCCAGGTAATTGATGCTGCTCTGTGTGCATAGGCAAGACTCTCAAAAGAGGCCTCTGGATAGTGCAGATAGAGAAGAGGGAAAATTGCAGTTTTTATTTAATAAAGTTGTTCTTTGAGAGTTTCATACATGCATGCACAACAAATTCCTACCTGCTGTTGCAATGTTTTAAAGGGATGTTTTTCAGAAATCACAGTTCTCTTCTATCTTAGGACTCCCTGGAAAGGGGGTTTCAGGAAAGGAAGAGGTGAGTGGGTGTATTTCTGGGTAGCTATCTGGCTTCAATTGTGAAGCTCTCTTTAGTTTTCCTATGAATTGGGAATTTAAATAAGACTTATTCAGAACAAAGGTTTTTTGTGGCTTTGAAAATATTTGAGTGCCACTGTGTCAGTTCAAGAAACAAGTGAAATCTTTCTATGGAACATAGTAGAAAGTAGCATAGAACAACCCACCTTATGAACCACTTAATGATCCGCAATTGAAGCTCCAAAATTGTAGAACATGCTTCAGTCCATTTCTGACTTTCTAATAGTCCATCCTGACAGTTCAAGTACTTCACTATGATCTTTTGGAAGGATAGATGTTAATATAAACTTCTATTAGTAGCTTAATTAATCTGTGTATTTAAGGCATTATAAAGGCTAGACAAAAATTTAAAATGCCGTACAAATTTATCAGTAAAAAGCAAAGTACAAATTACAAGCATTTAAATCATGGAAATGAATTAGAGTAGATTCGAGTACATTATTATCTTATTAATTGGTTAATTTTATATTTTAAGTTTTGTCCTTATCTCGTAGAATTTTTAAAAAATAGGATTAGGGTTGAAACCCAGGATCTCATGCATACCAGGCAAGTGCTATACCACTGAGAAATATCTCCAACTATTTTTTATTGCCATATATTCACTGTACATAGCAATGTGTTACATAAGACTAGTATATACTATGCTTTGATTCTGTTCTTCCATATGATACTATATCTCTTGTCTCATTGTTACTTTATGTCAGGACAATTAATACTGTGACAGTATATAAGGAAACATAAGTATGATTTTTAATCAAAACTATATTTCTTAAAAAATCTATCACTGCAAATAAATAAGCAATTTGATTTATTGTAAAGCATAGTGATGTGTAGCCGATATATGTGAATTTATGTATGGGTTGGCCACAAATAATCCTCTTTCCTCATGAAATACCCTTATGCTGAGCAATAAAGATATTTTCATGGGAAGAATCTTTGATATTTTTGTGATTTAAAAAATTAGTTCTTAGAGAATTTTGTACAGTGTGTTTTGATCATATTTACCCTTGTCCTCCAACACCCATCCCTCCCTCCCAGTTCAGGCAATTTTGTGTACTCTTTGTTTTGCTAAATTTGTCATCTCAATTTGTGCTGTCCAAATATCCTTGGATGTGTGACCTTCCTCAGAAGCATGATTGATTTACCAGGGGCTATTCTTTTGAAGAAAAGTTGGCTTTTCTTCTCCTGGTAGCTCTCAGTTGCCAATAATTCCTTGCCAGAAGTGGAAATTTGTGCATACCTCCACTCTTCGTGCTTAGGTTCAATCTGGCTTAAGTTGCACAGGTCTTGTGCAACCAGTGTGAGTTCATATGTGAAGCTGTCCTGCTGTGTCTGTAAGACAATGTTTCCTTGTAATAATCCACCACTTTACACTCTTTTCTCTTCCCCAATGATCCCTGAGTCTTGGGAGGAAGGGATGTGATAAGGATTCTTAGACACATTTTATAATTTCTTTTCTTCCACTTCACATATAACCTCATATCACATCATTACATATTTGTAATCTTTTTAAGAAGAGGGTTTATTGAGCATAAATGTTCCATATCCTGTTGCCTGAGTTGACTGTCCTTATATAATAATATTGTAATTATTTGCACCATGACAGCAGAAGATTGGCATGGATTATCCCCAAATGGGAAGAGGTGAAAACATCTTCCTTTCATGAAATGCATATTGTATTTTTTTTCTCTCTGCAAAATTTGCCTTCTTGTTAAGGTGAATATTAAACTAGTGCATAATTCTCAGAGCTCATACCACCTGGCTGAAGATCAGTTGTGATTCCAAACATATTTTCATGGATAATTAAGAGAAGGCAGTATGGGAAATACATACATTTGACCAAGAACTGAATTCACTGACAGGATAGTGGCAGTGATGCTTTTTTGCGTGTGTGATAAATGTCTTTCCAAAATGGGGTAAGTGGCATTTGTACTACGTTCAGGAAAACCACTTTAGTTTGCAACACCATAAGAAAAGGTCATGTCAAGAACATTCTATCCTCAGTCCCTAGGTAAGTTTAAGATATGTTTTAAGATGTGATATTAAAAAGAACTTCAAATATATTGGATTATAAAAGACAAATATGCATCTTTTTCATTTTAGGTAAAGCATTACTGAGGACATTCCCTTAGCCCTTGGAAGCTAAAGTTATGATGAGTTGTTGATTATCATTTATTAAGTATATATTGTCAGCAATTCATTGTCAAAAGTGTACTGATCTCTCTCTCTCTCTACCAAGTTTTGGGCCTTTGGTCTTTTCTGGATAGTTGGTCACCAGGAGATCCTAAGCTAGTAAGTGAATTACTTATCAGCCTAAGCAAAGTATCATATATTCAATCAGTCATTTGCTGAAGAAACCCTGAATCTCAAGTTCAAATTGTTTCTATATGTCCAGTGGTATTTGTCTTCTCTGTCAGCATGGATAATTAAGTGTTAACCATAAGTCCCCATAGAAATGATGCCTCTGTTGAAAATACCTTTATAAGCCACAAGAAACAGCCCAAATGAAGTGTGGTTTGAAATGATTCCCCTCTAGGGAAATACGCAGTTTTTCCTCTGGCAGGTGACTTCAGCTTCACTCAAAACTTCTTGGTTTAGTCCTAATCTGAAAGGAATGCAGAGACAATTCAGCTGCTTCTGATTTATATGTGACCTCACACGTGCCCGTTAATTTACTTCAGTGCAAGTGATTAGGTTACATATTTGTATCTGTGAGATGAGAATAATTGAAAGAATCAATATCTACCAATCCATGAGGAAATAGTAAAGGCAAGAGTTGGGAAAGTGTTTTGAAAAATAAAAATGTCCTAAGAAAGAATCAAAGAAGTATTTTGTACCCATTTGTATGCCTTTGTAATTTGCAGTCTGTCTTGATGCCAAAGCTATTTGGGTCTCTGTGAGAATGGCCATGCTATTTTTAGATGAGGCCTCAACAGAAATTTAGGAAGGTCTTCTAATCATAAAGCTAGAGATGGGTGGGAGATCGTTTTCTTTCTGTTGATACTGGACAGGTAAACACTAAATTAAAGCTAAAGAGAACATCTACTGTGTTTGTACTGGAAAACTATCTATTCACTCCAAAGTAGGCAATGATGGAGAGTAACTTTGGATAGTCTGTTATGTCGAGTTTAAAGTCTAGCTGACAGAAATCTGTGTGCCAGCTCTCATGTTTTCTCATTTAATGCTAAAAACCAAGCAGTTCCCATCTCAAAAATCTTCCAGATGGAATAGCCAAAAAACAACTCTCAAAAAAAAAAAAAAGCTAGTCCTAGCAATACTATTTTATTTTATGTAAAGTGACAGTTTTGAGCTGGTGCCTAAAGCACAGCTCATAAGCTTTGTGGGGAATGTTGATTTCAGGCAGCGTCTTTGTGAGAGCACAGATGTCAGGGAAATAATACATTCTTAACAGCCACCTGCAAATGTGATCTCTTTAAAAACAAACAAATACATAAATAAAGATAACCTTCTATAGTCTTTCATTTTCATGTCATAGTGCAGTGCTGACTATACAAACAATTTGGGAAAAGAACACAAAATTAGCATGAAGGATGAGTCAGTACAGTATGTATTTTGAGGTAAAAGAGTATAAGCACCAGCCAGCCATGCAGTTGCATGCATCAATAACAGTCACATTTTAAATTTTCTGTGTAGTATTTTATATTGTAAAATGAGGACAGGGGACAGGTTGCTTGTTGTTGTTTTGGTTCCTCTGGCTTTTTTGTTAATGGCCTGTAGGATCTGTACTTTTTTTTATGTTTAACTGCATCCCCTCTGTTGCTGAATTCATTGTGGGTAATGGCCTGTATATCCTTAGAGGTTCAGGATGTATGATGGGTAGCAGTCAGAAAGGGCAGGGCTCTGAACAAGAGCTTGTACAAGCTGGTACTACCCTTGGGAGAACTGCAATGACAGCTCATTAGCTCCTCTTGCAGGGAAATTCAGCCAAGCAAAGGCAGCTCTTCTGGATGTCGTTTTCATTTCTTCCTTATGTTTTCAAATATTTGAGCAAGTTACACAAATGTTACCTCCTTGAGCAACTCTCTCACGTCTTATAGGTCTTTTTCTTTTTTTAGCATTATGAGGAAAATAAATATTATTTTGTCTTTTATTTTCCAGACAGCACCTGGGGTACACAAAAGATTTTTCCGGAAAATAAAGAATCTGATTTCAGCATTTCAGAAGCCAGACCAAGGCATTGTAATACCTCTGCAGTACCCAGTGGAGAAGTCCTCAGCTAGGAGTACACAAGGTACCACAGGTCTGGACTCCCACTCAGTTTTCAAACACTTGGGAAGCTTAGAGTTAGGGGGTCAACCTATTCATGACTACATAAGAAGCAGGAAGAGTCTTAAGAAAAATTCAACAAGGAGGTAGCTGCAACCAGCAAGTCAGATGAGAGGTAATTATACAAAAGGGAGGTAATAAGCTCTAATACACACTTTTAATAAAACTGTAAAAAAGTCTATGAGGCCAGGATATTTTCATCTCTTTATTTCTATCTTGTTCTTTCTATTCCCCTTTGTTGATAGTAACTACTGTTTTGTTTTAGTGACCTATGCACATATGATTTGAAAGATGGGATAGTGCAGGGAGTACATGGGCCATATGTTCCCTTTTGCTTACTAAACAACCTCCTTTGCCCTTCCGGCACAGAAAGGCTAATGACAGCCTAGTTCCTGTGACTCTGATTTCTGAAATGATGGTGTTTGAATGAATGAAATTTTACAGTGGCAAATGAAAACAAATTAGCACTCTTGGTTGCTTTACTGGCATTCTGATTCTCTTGAGCAAGGCTATTATTAGTGAATAGATTGAGCTAAAGAGTGTACACCATCCATTTGATGACCCTATCTGCTATTCTTGTATGAAAACAGGTTAATATTTTGTTTTGAGTGAGAAGATGTACTTTGATTGACACAGAAGGTATTTCAGATAAAATGAGTTGTTATAACTTGAGGGATAGGGAACCAGGCTCAGACATAAATTGATAATTAGATTCAAATGTGAATTAAATTAATGAATAGTTAGCCTTTGACATAGAAATGTAAGTAGAACTCCAATTTAGAAATCAGCTTACTTTCCTCCCTTTCCAGTAATTTATTCTTTATGGTGGCATTTTGAACAATAGCTGCTTGAGTCATAGCATTGGGCTGAATATTACAAATGAGTTAAACTATTATTTTAACACTGTACAAACTTCTCTCGACTTTTGCTAATCTTTTTCTTTAGGGAGAAGTGATTCTGATGTCTGCCTGAAAGCTCCATGAGGAAGAATAATACACCCTGTCCTTTATTTTCAATAATTTAAGTATATGTCAAGTCTTGTATATTGTAGATAATATAGTTCAGTGAACTGCAAATGCCTTTTAAACACCACTCTAGTCCTGTAATAGGAGCATCTCGTCTGTGTCAAAGCTGAAAGTGGACATTGTAGATAACAAGTGCTTTAAAGCAAGGACTGGGAAACAGAATCCCTTAGAGTAGTTTTACTCCCTGTATTTACAAATGAGAAACAGTTTAAAGCACAATGATGACTTTACAAAAGATTAATGTCAATTCTTGCCACATGTAAATAAAAATAATCTTGTTTCGGGTCAAAAGCAACATTTCTGTGAATTATTTGATAGTCACTGATTGTCAAGCAACTTGCTTGATTTCATGGTGGAAAGACATTTGATGTGCAGATCTCAAGTAATTGTGATGTCTTAGGCTTCTTTGGGATTTATAAAGTTGTGCATGAAAAGAAGTACTATATAAAGAGAAAAGAGTTTGGTTTAAATTTGAAATCAACCTTCTAGCCTAGAGTTCTTCTGTTGAAGCAGTTAAATCTTTGAACCAGTGGGATGTGGTAGTGCATACTTTTCATTCCAACACTTGAGAGGTGGTGACAGGGTGATCAGGAGCTTAATGTCATTTGGCTGCAGAACACAAAAAAAATCTCACAGGACCAAACCAGTTTACAAGCCCATGGCTGCAAATAGGCTCTAAAGGTTTACTGTATTTGATGCTACAGGTTTTGAGATTATGTTAGAGATCCAGTGAAATGATGAATGAAATAGATTTCTCACACTTCTCTGCCCTAGTCATTTTTACTACAGGCAGAAATTTATTTGGAAGGGAACCTGCAGTGGCTGCATCTCATGACCAACTGATTTGTAATTAGGTAACCCTACAAAGGTTTGTGGTTTCATTAATTTTCAGCAATTCTCAGTCATCGAAGCCTAAGTAAGACTTGGATCATCTGCAGTCTTTTCTTCTCACATTTGTATTGTCATGGCTTTTGAGATTGATCAAATGCCAAGTTGCTTCAGGCCTCACCGAGTTCTTTCACTCAAGGAACGTAATAGGGCAGACAAATAAAAACACCTGTTTCGTGCCTTAAGGCAGTTCAATGTCCATTTGGACTGGAAAACAGTAACAGTAAAAACAATAAAAAGAAAAATTTAGAGACAACGGTGACTATAAAAGTTGATAAATACGTAAGTGAAGTTCCCAGTATGTAGGTAGATTTGTATTTAGTGGTCCGATGAATCAGCACAAATACTCTGCTCCATAGTTTTCTCCAGGAAAACTAATACATTAGAAGTCTGGGTTTTCCCCGAATGCTGTGAGCTTGGTTCCGAATGAGTGAGCTGCTGACAAACAGAGCTGCTTTGTGCATACTGAGCATTTACCATGGATGCTTTGAGGATGCAAAGATGGTTATGATGACAGTGATGCATTGCAGGCAGCTTACTATTTGTTGAAATAGCAGCATCACTTACTTGTAAGTAAATTTAAAACATCTACTGTCAAGATAAAACAAAATACATATGTTTAAATACAGGTTTTGATAGGGTGTCATGTAGTCCAGGCTGATCTTCAACTTGTGTAGCTGAAGATGACCTTGAAGTTCTCATCCTTCTGTCTGCACCTCCTGAATGCTTATATTAGAGGCAGGGGCCACCAACTTGACTTATGCAGTACCATGGCTTTAACCCAGGGCTTTGCATGTGCTAGACAAATACTCTACCAACCAAATTAAACCCTCAGTCCTTAACAATATTTAAAAAATTATTTTAATTTGAATTTATATGTCAATGCATTTTTCAAATTATTCAAACTTTTATTGTTTCTTTTTGGATTTCATATCAATTATCCTGATCCCCATCCATATCTCCCACCCCTGGCCTGATCTCCCCACCTGCTACCTCCCTCCTTCTCTCCCTCCATCCCTCTCTCCCTCCCTCCCTCTCTCCCTTCCACAACAAAGTTTAAAAGAAAAACCAAAAATCAAAGCAACCAAAGTAAACCAAACCAAAAAAAAAAAAAAAAAAAAAAAAAAAAAAAAAAGAAAGACAAAACAACAACAGCGTAAAGATTCTCTTAGTGGAAGCTGTAGCTGGTCCCGCGTGTTGTATAGTACACTCTTTAGTTCTTTCATCTTTACTTTCAACGGATGCTTTTAACTCTCTGAAATCTGTTCATTCGGGAATAACTAAATACATAAATGACATTTCTGTGTTCCTTTACCAGAGTCTGTTTTAAAAAAATACTTTCTGAAATCATTTTTAATAAAGTACTTTTAATAAAGTATTTGAAGGTTCTATTTGCCCGATTTGCTTTTAAATACTCATTTAAAATACAGAGACAGTCTGGTCTACATCGTGAGTTCCAGGTAAGTCAGGGCTACATGGAGAAACCCTGTCCCTGTCTCAAAACTAAACAAATACATAAAATATAGAGACAGAAGTTGTTAGTAAACTAATGCATTGATGAAGTCTACTCTACTGTATTGGAATGATACCCTGGAAAAGTTAAGAACTTTTCTGATTATTACTGTTCAAACTTTCCCATCCATGACCTCCATCCTTCTTCTCTGGCTGGACTTCAGCATCAAGTTGGTTCCATTTTTTTTTCTCTCCTAACATGAGTAACATTATTATTACCCAGTGTGTAATAGGTGAACTTTTTACAGAAAGAGCTTATCCTTGTTACATCTAAAATGTATACTTGTAAGATGCCAAGTCAAGGTAGAAAAGAATGTACACACTGAATGAAAATGAGGATACGACTGCTCCTAGGTATTATTGAGCAGAAGGGTTTCATTGCAGATGCCAGAGAGTTCAGCCAGGTACAAGGTCCAGAATGAACAGGGCCGTGGGAGGAGAGAGAGAGAGAGAGAGAGAGAGAGAGAGAGAGAGAGAGAGAGAGAGAGAGAGGACAGAGAGATACAGCAAGAGTTAGAGACAGAAAGAGAGCGAAAGAGACAGAGAAGAGAGGAAGAAGCAGATGAAGAGAGAGGAGAGAGTCAAGAAGGCAAAGAGGCCAAAAGCAAGCCTGCTAGGAGCCAAGAGACCAAGAGAGAAGAACCGAGAGTATTCGTAGCTAAAATGACTGAGGTTATATAGGAAAGAGAAGCCGGGGAAAGGGAAACAAAGCTCAGTCCCTGGACTGGTTTAGGGTAGGAGGCCAGGTAAGAAGTGCTGGGAGAAGTCACAGGTAAGTGAGACTTATCCCCAGGTTCTCTGGGACCTGACACATGCATTTCCAAGAATACATCTCCTTTGAAAAGTCTATCAGTAAGCCCACAATACGTATGACAGCTTATCAGATACTAGACCATTTCTTTAGAAATTTGTTCTTAGAAGCATAAGGCCAGTAGGGAGAAAAGCGTAGGTAATTGTCTATTTGACTGTGACAGGCAAGGAGCCTTGTGGCAGTTCACAGGTAGAATAAATCTACAAAGAATATGTCTGATGAAGCCACCTGGTATAAATAAAAAGCCTGGATAGAAGATATTCTTTCTTTAGATAGAACAGATTATTTGAAAATGTGAGAAACACTTTAGAATCTGTTGTGAATGTTATGACATTGGACTGTGTTTTATTTGATTCATTTTATTGAGCTCAGAATCCCAAGTCTACTAATAATAAATCCAAGATTTGCCCTGGAGTGGTTCAAGGTTACATGAAAACTGGTTTTCTTGTTAGGGGGCTGTAAATTCAACTTTGTCACCTGTGTTTGCCCTTGCAGGAAATGTGATCTTATTACTTTTCAGTTTGCAGCTGGGGGTGAAGTTAAACTCTCTTAGTTTGGAGACTTTTGTACTTTGGGGTCACTGGCCAAATTTCTAATAAAAGGCTGAATTATTAGTAGGTCATTTGAATTTTATGTGTGTTCCTGTTCTTGTGTACATGCTTGAGAAAATACTCGGGCTCTGTCCACGTATTTTTTTTTTTGGAGACAGGTTATTTTTCTGGGCTGGGTCTCACCACCTGGGCTACCCTGGCTGGCCAAGAAGTCCCAGGAATTTGTCTTTGCTTCCCTGGAGCTGGGACTATAATTATGTGCTACTATGCTGGATTTTAAGCAAAACATACACAAGAAAGTAAAACAAAAGAACCCCAGTATTTTTATTAGTTCTGTCTTTGAGAATTTCATTTGTTGTGTTTTGAACATATTCATGCTCCCTTCCTCAACTCCTTCCATGACTACCCTTTCTACTCTCCCATTCCTTCCCATCCACCTTTAAGATTTTTGTCGTCTTTTTTTCTTTCTTCATCTAGTCCAGTGTGTGTTGCCCACTTAGTCTTGGGAGTGGATCATTACTTAACGTTCTGGCTGGTTTTTTTTTTTTTTTTTTTTTTTTTTTGCCATGTGTGTTGTGGGGATGGAACCCAGATCCTCATGCTTGTATAGCAAACACTTTACTGACTGGACATTGTTCTTGCCCTGCATTTGCTCCTTATTTGTTTTTTTTTTTTAAAGAACATGTTTTGATGTAACAAATGTGAAAAACTGGATGAATAGAACCCATCAACATAACACAGAGAACTTCTGGAATGCAGTTACAGACAAGGAGAAGTGATTAACAAAGGGGTCAAGACCAGACTGCAGAAACCCACAGAGACAGCTGACCTAAACAAGGGAGAGCTCATGGACCCCAGTCTGACAGCTGGGAAACCAGCATAGGTCCGACCCAGACCCCCTGAATGTGGGTCTCAGTTAGAAGGACTGGACAGTCTAAGGAACCTCAGACAGTGGATCCAGGATGTATCCCTGGCGGACGAAAGGACTTTGGGAGCACATTCCCCATGGAGGGATACTGCTTTAGCCTAGAGGCAGGAGGGAGGGCCTAGACCCCACTCCAAATGACTTGACAGATTTTGTTGACCCCTCCTGGAAGGCATCACCTCAGAAGCAAGAGAAGTGAGTTTCTGTTTGTCTGAAGGAGCCACTACTTCCCTTATTTCTTAACAGCTGACTATCTCTGGCAGTGGGGTACATAGATGACATGCTAGTTCTCGCTCCACCCCCACCCCCGCCTCACTCTTCTGGTCCACAAACATTCTCAACCACTACTCTAACGTCTAGGCTGTTCTGGTTTACAGTCTCCTTCCAGTCACCAACACACTTCTCTTTAAGAACAGGAAGGAAGGCTTTCTCTGCCCTTTGCTGTTCTTTCTGACGGCTATGGCAGCTTTGAATTTCCCCACATAAACCTTTCTTTTCCACCCATGGAATGGTCAAGTTTGGTGGATTAACTGTGCTCTCCCTTATATATGATGCCTTATATATATAAGATATATATTCTTATATGTGCATATATACATATAATGCCATATATGCCAGTGATAGGTAATATATAATCAGTCAGTAGAAAAAGCAGTGGAGGCCTTTTTTAAAAAATAGTTTTTTCTTTTTATTTTACATATTGATCCCAGTTCCTTCTCTGTCTCTCCCTCCCTCCCCCCTCCATCCCTCCCTCTATCCTTCCCTCCCTCTCTTCCTCTTCCCCTCTCTTCCACATCTCATGCCCCTGGACCACCCTCCCTTTCCTCCCCCTCCCCATTCCACATGTAGGGTGATGCCCTCCAGGAGGGGTCATCTAAATCTGTCATGTCATTTGGAGTAGGGACTAGGCCCTCCCTCCTGCCTCTAGGCTAAGGGAGCATCATTCAATGGGGAATGTGCTCCCAAAGTCCTTTCATGCACTAGGGATACATCCTGGTTCCACTGTCCGAAGTCCCTTAGACTGCCCAGGCCTTCTAGCAGAGACCCATGGTCTGAGTCAGTCCCATGCTGGATTCCCAGCTATCAGTCTGGGGGCCTGTTAGCTCCCCCTTGTTCAGGTCAGCTGTCTTTGTGGATTTCTGTAGCATGGTCTTGTCAGTGGAGGCATTTTGAAGTTCTGTAAATGTCAAAATCCAGTAAGGATTATTATGTAGTAGATGAATGCCATTAGTATCAATTCAAATATTTGAAGATCTATTGGTCAGATTTTGTAGTCTCATCTAGAAATGTCTGTGTTAGAAATAAATAACAAATACCAATTATCATAGCCTGTGGTGTAGGGCCTATGTGGAGCTGTTGTTTCTTTCTATAGTCTGTCATGATTGCCACTCCTGTGTCCAAATACCTTAGACACCCTGGCCTTCCAGCTCTCCATTACCATTTTTTTTTCAATTGAAGTTTTCTTTATCTCTGATGAAGGGCAAGCCTTTTAAGAAGTCCTAATCTGGAGAAATTTAAATTCACTGAATTCACTCTTCTGTGTTTATTAGGTAGTCATTTGTGTCACATATCCTATTGGTATGAAAAATAAAAATGAAGAGACTTCTTCCTGGGCTGGGATTAGTGCCTTTTTTATTTCTGCACTTACATTTTCAAAATAATGTGGTCTTTATTGTTTCCTGCCAAAGAGCTACTTTTCCTATTTCAGTTAACCAGACTGACGTGGGGATGCAGTTTGGCGCTTGAATAAAATGGGACACAATGTTCATTTGCAATTTTATTTTTTAAAAATGAAATATTCAAAGTACTTTTCTTTCAAATATTGACACATAATGTTTAACTTTAAATATTTACAGCATGTTGTTGTGATGTTCTTGTAGAAAAAAAATGCATGCTTCTGGCCTGAAAGCCAGAGCAAAATGCAAAAGACCATTGAACTGCAGCCAGAGAACATGAACCTGTACAGTATCCAGTCACTTTTCAGCACAGGAGAGCAGGAATACAAAATTGGAACCTATTGTTTCCTAGCAACATGGCTCAGGCCATTATAACACAATTTTCAGTATGATTAGAACCTCTAACTGTTGTTACATAGAAACTGAAAATCTTGGCATACACTGTAAACATCTTTACTTTTCATGAGAAAGTAAGCAGCTAAAAAGAGTACTTTCTGACACAAAGGCTGTATTTCTCCTTTTCACGGTTTTTCTTACTGATGCTTTTGCCAGAAGAACAGTAAAGATTTAGACACTGTCATGATTCATACACGTAAAATATTTTTCAAGGACACAATCTGATATACTAACATTTATTTAAGAGGTTAAAGTCCACCACTAAATCTAAGGAAAGATTTTTAACTGCCAAACACATTTCCTTTGACAAATAATGTAAGATGACAACTGCCAAGACAAAATCCACAGCATGTTTAACTCTAAGTATGTTCAATTACTGTTTAGGAAGCAATTTCTTCTTACACACAGTAGTATATTTGGTCCTTAACAGCTTTCACATGAAGGACACACTGAAATAAGTCACGGTTTTGTGGTTGAATTGTTTCTGGTGTTTTTTTCTTTCTTTCTTTTTTTTTTTTTTTCCTGTTTTTTTTTTTTTTTAAATTTGCTTTGCTTTTTTTTTGTTTTTGTGTTTTTTTTCTGGTTTTGTTTTGTTTTGTTTTTGCTTGCTCTTTTGCTTTTTTTTGTTTTTGTTTTCTTTTCAGAATAAAGAATCTTACAGAAGGCCGTGGAAGAGCAGTCTGAGATCTGAAGTATTATTCAGGTCATCTATGTATATGTGAGTTCCTCCAAGAAAACAAGAACTGGGCATTCAATCTGTAAGCATGTTTCCCTACAAGGTAGAATACACTCCATTCCCTCCAATTTTCTTTAAATACTTCTTTATTGTACTTCTGCTTTCATTGCAATTGAACTAAATTGCTTTTCACACAAACAAATCTGCAGAAATGCAAACACTTTGCCTGGACTCTCAGGTAAAGTTAGTGTGGGAACAGGTGTAGTGGGAAAGAGAAGGAAAATGAAGAAATAAGTGATGGGATGCCTGAAATTGTGTCAACAGTAATGAAAACCAAAAATGTAATTAAAGTCATAATGGAATTTTATAACTCTCCATGTAGGTAGCATATGAATTCCAAATTATACATCATCAAGTTTTCATATTTGGCTATGTTGTAATATTATATTTTATATATGCATTCTATATATTATAGATCTCCTAGATGAGGTGAAAATAAATGACACACTTATTTTATTTTATACATGATTTTGTTGGATTAAAAATAAAACATATACTTATTTCTATGGCAAGTGTTTTGCTGAAAAAAAAAATGAATTGAGCTTTATTTTCTTTCCTTCCAGAATTGTGCTTCTAATCAGTAATGATTAGAATGACAACCAAAAAATAGATGTATTTATCTTTTAAACTTAGCACTTTTCAGCTCGTTTGCATCTCTAGACTGTAGTGCAACAGTAAAACAGATCGAAACAAAAAGCACAAATGAAATGGGCTTCAGGAAAAGAAGCAGTGACAGCCTGCATCCCTCCCTGAATGTTCCTCACAGGAGTATACGAGTAATATCTTCTCACTTTAACCTACTTGAGTGGTATGTTTAGCTATGCTGTGTGAGCCTTCTGCATTTTGTGTGTGAGACATTTCATGTAATTTCTCTTCAAAGCTGCACTGTCATCAGGAAACACAAATGAATTGTTCTTTCATTTGAACTTCAGAACTGAAACTCAGTGAAAGTATCCTTTCTACCCTGCTAACAGGAAGCACTATACTTAATATTTCCATGTTCTTGTTAAGTAATGTCAAAATGTTTCTCTTATATTTGCAACATGTTAGTGCTAATCTTTTGGTTTTTCTTTTCCTCTTCAAAACTTTAGGAGTTGCAAAGAGAATGATAATAGTTCAAGGCAGTATTAAAACCACAGCTGTAAGTGATAAAAAGTGCATTTCCTGAATATAATACAAATATAACTTTAGGTAACCAAAGGCACAAACTAACTAAATACGTATTACAAACTAGAGTCACACAGTTCAAGGTAATTTACTATGAAGGAGTAACTTCAAATATTTAATTCTAATGGTTATTTAAAACAGTTTGAAAATGATATATCATTAGTGAGTTGCAAAAGAGTGCAATCACTTAAGATAGAAGCAAAATAGACTCCAATATTGACACACTGGGTTAGTGATAAAAATACACCACATTAAGAATGCACTTTTATATACAGTTAACAAATTATTTTCCCATTGACTTAAAAGAATGTCAGAGGTTCTAGAAACTTAAGGTCTATTTTTAGGTTGGTGTGGAGGTATTCAAATTTTCAATAAGTTTGTGAAATTTTTCAGAATTTCATTGTGAATAAATAGTGTACTGATGAGACAAGCCTGATTCAGGAAAATCCCTATGCTGGGATTTTAGTCTAGATTACTAATATATTGAATTAATGTGCTTCTAATTACAAAGATAAATGATGAGTTCATCATGAATTCTCTCTTTCTTCCTCCTCCCATCCTCAGTGCATGTGATGATCTGAACCTGAATGTTTTAACAATGAAATATTTTAATATACCCTACCCTACTATTTGCTGGGGTCCTTTTCCTCTCCCTTGTTTGTCTTTGTATAATAAGAGTCAGATTCTTCAAAAAAAATCTTAATAAGAACTGGATTATGACTTTGCATATTTCCAATGAAACGGTCATCACAAAGCAAGACAATGACCTCATATTACATTTAGGTAATAACTGGAAAGAATCTAAATGGACTGTCTATCATAAATTCTCCTCCAGTCATAGCAAATGTTCACCCTGTGATGTGAGGATAGAAGCTGTCTCATGGGAATTTTCTACTGGGCACATTGTGGTGTCATGAATTTTCATTGTGGCAACTTGCAATTACACCGCATTTTATAAACTGCCTCTTTGTCAATTGGCACAGATCTCTCAGCTCACGAAGTTGCTTCTTTAGCTGCAGGAGTCATGAGATTGAGAAACTGCAGCAGATATTAACATTAACCCTGACGTTTCTCTAAATTTTAAGCTATTATGGAACAAACAATCCCTCTTGAAAATAGTTATTTTCCTAGGTGGAATCGATGATTAAATAAAAATAAATGGATTAAAACAGAGAACTGAAATAGCCACATAAATTATGTTGGTTAAAAATCTAGTCTGTCCTTCTGTAATTAGTTAAAATGTTTTAAGTTGGAAAGGATTCACTTAATTCAATTTTCTGCATATGGCTGGGAGAGATTCAACACAAAAAATGTACATTTGAAAGATGAATAATAAGTGGGAAGAAATGATGAAGCAGCAACTCTTATTATGTTGGCTTTTGTCTCTTTTATACTTTAATACAAGGTCTATTGTTTTTAAGATTTTGGCTCTTGGGAATTTCTGCAGTAGTAAAATATGATTATCAGCATCACAGGCACACACACCTGTTAAAACCTCGTCTATTGTACCAGATACTTTTTAGTATATTACCTTTCATGTGCACAAACCATTGGATTAGTGTATAAATACTGGATTACTAATGTGAAACTATGACCAAAGCACACCCTTATATATAAATGAGAAATTCCTACCCAGGTTAATAAAAGCTATGTTTACATGACGCCAATACAGCTGGGCAAATGGATAAGAAATTGAGTCAAAACAGGTCATATGAGAGAGGTCACATCGACCAGCTGCTTTGGTACCACGTACACACAAGCAAAACAGTGGCTCTTCAGCCTGTACCACACCCACAGCAAAGAGTGATAGAAGCCAGCCACCACACGCCAAAACACAGCACAACAACATGGCATTTACTTTTTAACAAGCAAGGAGGAAAAATCAGGGAAGGAGGGAAAACAGCTTCTGACTCCAGGAGATGGTGCTTGAAAACATTTTAGATTTCCTTTTAAGTTTCCTCTAACAGATCTGGACAATGTGAAGGGGCTGGCAGCCTTTTGAGATGCAAGGTTCAGATACTATTGCACCACACTTTCAAGGAGCCTGTAAGTCCTGACAACGGTTAGATGTGAAACTTGGTGTCACAATAGAAATTGAGAGCCTTGGGTTCTTTTTATGTAGTTGAACATATGCATGGCTCAACAAATTGAAAGTGGTGCTTTCTGAAAACATTTGTGTAAGCTGTTGTTCAGCTTGTGTTCTTTTGAATACTGCCACACGAGAACTAAAAATCTCTGTCATTTCTTAAAGAGTTTAAACAAACAATATTAAAATACCATCTTCTGTCACATTGAAAGGCAGTTGGATATGTTTTTCCTCCATATTTACATATACAGAGTTCTGATCTAGAAAACCAATACAATAAACCTTTTTTTTTTTGTTTTTGTTTTTGTTTTTTTTTTTTTTTGTTTTTTGTTTTTGTTTTAAAAACAGGCAGTCTTTGGTGACGCAAAGGCAGGGATTTCTTTTGTTACCTCCTGCCTATTTCGCTCTGTCTCATAAAGTGAATATTGTTGGCACTGTCTGAAAGTTCTAAATACTGCTCAACAGACAAGACAAAATACCCATCATACCCTTGCACCCTCCCAGTGCTCAAAAGCTGCTGTTTTTCCCCCTCTGTCCATGCCCGGATCCCTTCTTCTCCTTCCTGTAGTCTCCTCTGCTCCTGAGTCCAGGCCTGGGCCACCGCGCGCTGTCTGGCCATCTCCAACACATGGTTCTTTTCCTCTTCAACAGTCGTTCCGTACCGGATATTGAAGCACAGAGCTCCGTGCTGCAGTTGAATGTCTGCAAACCGTCTAGTCCTCCCATTTAACACTGATGTCATCTGAGACACAGTGACATTGACACCATTCTCCAGAATCCGCCTCCCCCCAGTGTTACCGATGAGCACCAGGTCTTCCTCCAGAGACCCGAGCTTAATGAAGTAGTGAGTGTCCCTCCCTTCTATGGTAAAATGCAGGTTTTCCAGGTAATGAGCATTGTTGAGAATGGCAGCAAGACGCCTGCTATCTTCATTGGCAACTCCTATAATATCAGCTGTCACTATGCCCTCCTTGATGGCAAATTTTATACCTTTGCCAAAGACAGAAGGGACAGCAGCAAACCTTGGCTGTTTCCCTCCTTCAAGGCACCGCCCCTCATTGTACTGAGGAGTCATAGGAAGCTGATCCAAGGAAATGAAATTCCTGAGCTGTTTCTGGAGCTCACACTGAATGCCCAGGATCATCTAGAAAAGAAGGCACAGGGCGAATGCAGCACACGGTTAGACACCAGCTGTATGCCTGCTGACACCTGGGAAGGAAAGGCTAGCAAGGGTCTTCACTTAGTCATTATTAAAAGAAAAAAAACAAAACAACAACAAAAACAAAACAAAACAAACAAACAAACACAACTGGAATATCTACAAAGACTGGGAAAACAGAAAGGCTAGCAGGTATTGATTTCTCAGTCTTACATCTTGCCTTAGTTGAGTAGAAGAAAATAGGTTCAAACATGGTTTCCCACAATTTCAGAGCTACAAGGAACTTTGTGTTTTATTTTTTCTATTTCAGCACGTACTTGTGGCAACCAGTTTCTGAAACATGCTTTTCATTCAACATGAATATATTTTATTTTGAGCCAAACCATTCCTTACTCCTCACTTCCAATTTCTAGGTAATACGGACTCCACATGATACGGTCAACTTACATCATCTTCTATTTGTGCATCCTCCTGAGTCCAATTAGTGCACTTGGTGTTGCCCATGTGCATGAAGGCCCTCTACCATAGCATGGGTAACTCACCACAGGTCCCATGCTTGAAGAAAGTTGGACTTTCCCTTGGTTGCTATTGAGTGCCTATAACTTCTCAACTAGCAGTGGGGTCTTGTAAGCCCCCCCCCCCAATGCTGGAACATTGACTACATTGATCTTGCATTGGTCTTGTGTAAACAACCAGAGCTGCTGTGAATGTAACTGCTTGCCATATCCCTAATATGCAGCAGTTCCTCCAACCTCTGCCCTTATGATCTCCATGCCCCTTCATCTGTGATGCTTCTTGCACCTTAGAGGGAGGGGTATAGAAGGAACTTTAAATAGGGTAGCTCACAAAAACACACATCTTACATTTAGTAATCTGATACTATCTAGATGTTATTTCTGCACATAGAGGGATACATTATGCATCCCGAGATTGGAAAAAGTGTGTAAAACATAGCATTTGCTTTCTGTCACTCCTAGCTGTATAACTAAGTGAAAAACTATGACAAATATGCAAGACAGGCCAATTTTTTAAAATGTGTACTTAAAAATTTTTCTTACTTGGGAAGCTTTCAAACTTGCTAAGAAACAAAAGACTACTAACCCTCCTAGTATTCAATAAATTTTAACATTTTGAAAGTCCTTTAAAACTGGCTTTTAGTTATAAAATCCATGTATATATTACACATGCTTATAAAAGATATAACCCTACAATATATAGCTACTTAGAATTTCCTTTCACTTAAAATTTTTGACCTAAATGTCAAGTTTTCCTACCCAAATTTCAGTTTTCATTTTTTCCTTCTTTCTGTTTCCTTTCTGTTTGCATTTTACAGTCTTCATGAAATCATCTGCCTATCTGTGGCTGTTTCTGTGTTCATATTTTTTCAAGACTTTATCCCCATAAATTGTAGTATCTTTGTATATTATGCCCATATACGTTTTTCTTGATCAAAACAGTTTTGTGTTATTTTCATGTTCTTATGGCATCATCATTAGTATACAGTTTTTCCTACATAGAATCCATTATTACCATTGCTACCTGATTTCAGAATTTAAGAAGTTTAAAGTGTCTTTCTTCTTAAGCGTTTATTGCATCAGCCATCAAGTAATCTACTAGCTTTTTTTCTTTTCTCAATGCTCCCGTTCCATGATCTTTCCTTTATGGAAGCATTCTGGAAAGTCATTTAAAAAGCCCCTCAAAGAAATAATCAAAAGTATAGAATATCGTATTTTTGGATTAGATTTTCTTCTGTTTTTTTTTTGTTTGTTTGTTTGATTTTTTTAAAGCTAAAATTTGTACTGACCTTTCCAGGGTCCCATTCTTGAGTTTTTGTCTGAAGCTGAAGAAGCTCGTAAGTTAATTCCAAGTTTTCTAGTTCTGGTTTGGGAAATCCTGGTAGTACATTATGTAACTGGAAACCAAACAGCTCTAACCAACTGCCAATGTCTGTGAAACACAAAACATAAGAAAAAAAAGGCATTCAGAAAACATTTCCAAACTTGAAAGGTAAAATTCTGCATAAATGTTTAGAAAGGGGGGAAGGTAACCATTTTCCCTTATTTGATTCACTCTGAAACAATATCCTTTCCCCTATGGAGGGAAATCTATTGGCCTGTGGGCAATCCCAGGAATAGGCTCAGTTCACTATAGTGAAACTCATAATATGGTACTGGTTTTAAGGCCACATGGATTGTGACACAGGATTTATTTCTGATTTAATCCTGATTTTTTTTATGAGACTATGTTGGCAAGCTTTTAAGGATAAAACATAGAAACAGCTTAAAGGGAAAGAATAATAAACTGGGATGCAAAATCACTATGTCTGATGAAAACTCACATGCTTTTCTTCCTCTGAAATATGTGGTATGAAGAAGGAACACCTCTACAAAGGCGTTGGGATTATGTGATAAGAAATGACCAGCATTAAGTTAGTTCAAGTTCAACTTAATTGTATTCAATTTAATACCTGTGGTATACTTTGCAACATCTTGGATTTTGCCAACTGGGTAGTTATTCTCAAAGGAGTAGAGGTTGAATGGTTTAGGAAGAAGGTTCAACTGTTTCCATATGTGATGATTAGGCGTTGTCCATCTGCCAGCAACAACATCATAATCCCTTTGGCCTAGATGCACTAATTTAGTAAGAAAATCATAGAGTCCTCCATGAAAACCAATTATGACCTGAAAGTCAGGGTAAGTATCATGGTAGATGTCACCATAAGGTGTATACAGAATCTCCTTTATGACCTGACCCCGACTGCTGAACACAGCTAGTGGAGTGCCCATATTATCACAGGCTACATAATATTCTTCACCACTGCTTAACTCCATGGCAATAAGGTGACCTTGGAGATCATAATAAAGAGATGTAATCTCTGAGCTTGTGTGGTTGTATAGATGAGTGACTCTTATAGGGTTGGCAAGGTCTGCATAAAAGAATTGGAGATGCTGTCCTAGGCTAGACTTGCTGGCAACACGTCGCCCAAGCCCATCATAGTAATACTGTACAGTCCAGCCAGAAACCTTATTGTAGGCTTTCTGCATCAGACCATTAGAATTATACTCAAATATATCATTTCCTCTCTGTCTGAGAAAGCCATCTTCATCCATTTTATACTGAATCTCTCCTAGTCTAGTAATGCGGTCTCGGAGGTCATATCGGAGAGGAGTAAGACGAGCACTATTCCCATGGCTCAAGAGGTTGATGTTTCCATTAAGATCGTAACTATAACGCCATTGGGTTTTATCATTCACAGAAACAGTTTGAAGTTGCCCATCAGCATCGTATTCATAGAAGTACCTTGTGATATTGGCATCTACTCCTACCCTTATATCACATATAACCATCCGGCCCATAATATCATACTGGATAGTCATCCAGTAGGCAATTGCCTTTAGGATCTCATATTGGACTTCAATGACTTGTCCATTGGCATTGAAGATCTTAGTGTGCTTCATCACTGTAGTCGTTATAACCTGATTTAAATCATAATTAATTACACTGAACTTTCCAAATTGTTCTGTTCTACCAGAAACATCAACATATCGGTATAGATCTATGGGTAAAGGGGTCTCATTGATCACTGCTTGCATGCTGGTGACACGGAAGTTGTTGTAACTGTAGTCAAACCGCGCATTCACAAGACCTTCTTCACTGAATCGGAAAATCTGACGTCCAATAAGAGGTCCTGTAAGAACCAAAATAAAAATGAGAAAAGAGCCAACCAATAAACCAGGAACAATCACAGATTTTTTTTACTAAGTATTCATATTTTACATTCAAAGTAATATCCTATTTTAGATTTGTCTCTGATGTGTGATTCCTGGGCATATCACTGATTGTGTGTTCATAATATTAGTCACTAGACATGGAAGATATCATATAGCAAAGTGACAGAATAATTTAATTACAGGGACATTTGAAGTAATAACCCATGCAGTAGCCCAGAGGGGGAAAACTGTTATGATGCACATGATTTCTTGCTGTCATCACCGGCAAAATGTGTTCAGTTTATTTAACCTTTGCTACAAAGTCAGATGGTCAGGTTTTCACAGTGTCCAACATTCAAGTAATTGGCTTTGGGCATGTTATGAATCCAAAGGCTGAAATAAATCCCAGAGTTCTGACTTTTGTCATCAACTGAGGCTTATAGAGGTTACCTGGGCTTAAGCTTTTTCTGAGCTTCCTGTCATGTACATAGATCTTTGGGAAGATGCAGGGATGGATATGAACAAGTATAGGGTTAAGGCAAGTACCGAGGTTGCAATTGTTTTGAAAGCTGAGAGAGACAGAAATATACTGTATGCTATTAAGGAATCAGTTTTCAGGTAGACTGTAAGATGTTTTCAATTTAGAGTGGAAGGTAGTATGAGAAGTAAAACCGAAACTTGTTCAGTCAAGCATGAGCACAGAGGTTAACATTTCTTTTTATGCTTGTTATCGTAAAAATTATAAAAGAATATGGATGATGATGTATACTGCTACCCCCTTTCATAACAAACCTGTTTGCCTGTATCTGATAGTGCAGATGAATCCATCATGCATCAGGTGTATTGTCTTAATCACTCCAGAAGACTCTTCATAAGTTAGTGTGACTTGAGTGGTGTCATAGAGAATCTCAGAGAGTCTCGCTTGCTTTGTGTACTTGTATAAAACTCTGCGCCCCGTCCCTAGATGCAGAGTCTGTAGCAGTCGTCCATCTCGACTGTAGTCTTGGATAAAAGAGGTGCTGCTGTCTGGTGGAGTGTAGATGTTACGGTAGTAGCCCACCGAAAGCATGGTTTGTAAGCTGTGGCGCACCATGCTAGGCATGGTGACTGACAGCAGACAATCTGATTGGTCATACTCAAAGATGTAACGCCGCTGACTGTGTAAGAGAAGCATCACAGACTGAAATGAGACAAAACCAAAATACTGTAATTTATATCGCGGATGTTGAAGAGATGAAAAGAAATACATGTTCATCCATTTCACACGGATTTATCAAGCAATTACTATGTACCAAGGACTGTGGCAGATCCTGGTGGATTCAGTAGTACCCAATCATGTCATCTACTTTTATGGGATTTACAGTAACAAAGCAATTACAGTATGAAATGAATCTAGACAGAAGATGTCCAAACCACCTCTGGAAAGTAGAGAGAGAACAGTTATTCCTGACTTTTGAGGCCAGAGTAAACTTCCTGGGGACAGAACATTCAGCTTAAGACATAAATGATGACCAGAGTTTGGCCAGACAAAGACAGAGAGATGTATTGTGTGGAAGGAAAGAATACTTCTGACAAATAATATAGTGTTGGGAGGGGCCAAGTATTAAGGAAGCCTATGAAAATGGCCATTTTCTCATAGAACATGAGGAATTTTGTGTGGTCAGAACATGTATGGTTTGGGGTAGTGCTAGTGAATAGTAAGAATGCAGCTGAATCTAGATTATGCTGTGAGTTTTTAAGGCAGTTAGACTTAAGCCTAGAAAGGCACTGTAAAGTTTTAAGTAAGTTGAAGGATGGGTACTTGAGGAGGTGGGAGAAACAGTCAGGTTGATATTTTAGAAAGGTCACTGCTGCTTCTATGTGGAGATGGATTGGAGGAAGGTAAAGTGAAGACAGGGTATAACAGATATTAACTTTGAGCCACGGAAATGTATTGATTTTATATAGTTGACGCCTTCTTGAAAAGATGCTCATCGAATAGTATTATGCATGATTTGTAATATATACTTTAGTTCTTCGTGTTTCAATTCTATTCATGTTTTAATATTAAGGAAGTGAGGCATTAAAAGTGAAGAAATCTCTGGTTATGTACCCCCTCAACACGCAATAGATTTGTAACTTGTTTTCACCTATTTGTCATAGTATAATTTGTTATTGACACTTTCCCGCCTGTCTGGTTCCACAGCCGTGTCAACCCCAAATAACCCACAGAGACACTGTAATAGAGAAATGTTTTAATAGTTAAGTCAGAGCTAGCCAATAAGAAACATAGCCAATGGCCAACAGTTTCATAATTTATACAGCTGGTGGGAAAGTGCATGTAACAATAATACTTTGTATATAATCAATATTAATATTAATAAATATTGATTGATATTGTTATTGTTCTAAATAGAAACTTAAGCCAGGTCTGATGGTATAGGCCTGTAATCCCTGTAATCCAGCTTACTCAGGAGGCAGAGGGCAGAAGGGTCAAGATTACCTGGGATGCAGAGTGAGTTTAAGGCCAGCCTAAGTTACTTAGAAAACTCTTTCTCAAAATAAATTATTTTTAAGGGCTTGAGACTATAGCTCACCGAAAGAATGCATGCCTAACATATATGAGGTTGTAAATAGAATCCTCAGTGCCACAGAATAAGAAAATCAGCATTGATGTATATATATATATATATATATATATATATATATATATATATATAAACAAACCCATACAAAAGCACTATGTTAGTGAAGACTATAATTCACTGGCAAATAAAATTAACTTTTAAATATAATTTATCTCATTTGTAAGTGTGTGTGTGTGGTGTGTGCATGTATGTATGCAGGCATATGCATTTGTATATGTATGTGTATGGGCCAGAGAAGGATGCTGGGTATCCTATTCTATAACCTTGTTCCTATTCTGAGAAATTGTCTTTCAATGAATCTGGAGCTATCCTGGTGACCAGCACATCCCCACAACCCTCCTGTTTCTGCCCCCCTACAGCATTGGAGTTATAGGCAAATGGGAAGCTATTCATGCCTAGCTTCTTATGTGTGTGCTGGTGATTCAAACTCAAGTACTTATGCTTGTGCAGCAAATATTTTTATGCACTATGCTACATCAGTGCTTTAACTTTAGTCTTTTAATAAAAATAAAAATAAAAGTTATTCCACCCCTGGGTACTCTAATATAACTAAGGGAGTTTAACTCTCCTGAGAATTACCTTACCAAACAAAAATACTAAGTTCAACTACTTTATGTTGTGAAAACAATAGGTATCTTTTCATTTTTTACATGCAAATCACACAAATAATTCTGAAAGTTAATTACTTAAGCATACACAACATGAATCTTAAAAATGAATTATGATGTGATATTATATGTATGTTATGCGATGGCACCTCCCTCCTATACTTCTGAGAATTAATGATTTTTTTTCAGTTGCATTTCAATGCCATGAAGTCGGTGGTCATTTGCTCATTTATTTAGTCTATTTCTTTCCTACCAACGTCATGCCTGGACATTGAAAAGTAGATGCACAAATCTTTTCAAGTGGAACACGTGCAGCCTGCCACATCTTGTAGTCCTACCATTATGTCTACAAACCCTCCCTAGTAAAAGGCACAATCCTGTGCAGGCCTAGGGCCATGAAGAGAGGCATGCTCTCTTCCATCAGTGCAAAACACCATAGAACCAGAAGGATTTCTTCCTGTGAATAGAACAGCAGGTGGTAGAACATTGAGGTGGGTGGGTAGATGCAGTAATTGGTGAAAATACCTTTGTATTATTTCCACTCCAAAAGTCTGATTTCCCAGCTCCTTTCCACTCTCTCCTGTCAGTTTGCCAAGAACAAATGACATCTGTCACTTGTGGTGTGGGCCAGGGACAATCACCATATGGCTGCCACACATTTTCCAGCACCATCCTGCCTATTCCAGTCACTGTACTAGCTTTGCCAAAAATTTACACTGTGTTGTGATTGTATTCCTTCCTCTGTTTGCTTCCTCTAGTCTATAGCAAGCCAATGCCTGAATCCTGTTCCTCTATTGTGCTGACTCGGAATTGCCTTCAATGCTGTTGCTCTCCAGTCTGGTTTAAAACGTGAAGACATGATTAGGAATCTCCTGAATGCAATTGTTTTGCTGTCACAATACCATTTAGCCCTATTTAGCTGCTTTTTCATTTTGGATTGGTATTATTATCAGTTTGTTCCAAAACAATGCTTATGAGTCTAGCCAATGTCCACTCTGCTACTGCTGGATAAAATGCCATTCCTTATTAGTCCGAATAATAGAGAGGGAGGCTTGTGTTCTTTTAATAGGATTATTATACTGTAAAAGAAATCTTTGTGAAGGAAAAGAAAAGAGAACAATCATGGCCGTATACTTATTTGAAAAACACTAGAAACGAAAGTAGAAATTTGAAAAGGTATAGTACCCACATGACCACCAGATGGCAGTGTGGAGCTACCTAGGAAAGAAAGCCAAAGATTGTATCTCCGTAGTGAGCCTTCAAAATAACCCCAAATAGATAATTTTGTGTAAATGTGTAAAACTAAACTATCTTATTAAATGATTATAAAAATATATTTATGTGCATTTTAAAAATGGAGCTTGTAAGAATGATTTTTAGGAAACTGAAAGATTTACATTAGATGTAATATAAACTTAGCTGCACCAGTCTTCAAAATATAATTAACTTAGAGAAGTGTCATAAATCTAGGCAGAAAATTAATGACTACATACAGAAAAGCTAGGAAATAATAATTGATTTTCTTAATAGAGAAGAGACCATTTACGCAACCACAGCCATTAGCTAAATAATTATTTTTCTCCTAATGAGAACAAAGCATTGTTCACAAAATGATATGTTTAACTTTCACCTACTCCAGAGAAATAAATTTTACAAAATTATTGCATGCGAAGGTTAAAAAGTATGATGCCGATTTTTAATATATCATGGTGTTACCATGGAAAGAGACTTTGCAGATGTAAGTAAGGCCAGAGTATTTTTTAACTTTGATCATTCTCACTATGTACTAGAGGAAGTAAGACCTTCATCCCTACCCTTCTCCTGTCATGTGGTAGCAAAATCCATGTTAAAATACAGGATTAGAAAGACCAAAAGGAGTCCAAGAACAGCAAGCCCCTTAAAGAGTGAATCAAAATCCAACCATCTTTCTTTAGTTGTCTGTCTTTGAATCCAGATTTCAAAGATGTTTTTGTTTTCTTACTTTCCTCTTTTCCTTTTGTTTACTCTCATTTTGATTTGCCGTCAAATTGACCTAAGTGCTAGCTATGTTCCATTATCTATTTTTGTGCTTTGTATTAACTTATTTCATGTAAGCCCTTCATTTATTCAGTGAGTTAGTTATTTATCATTGTTGATAATAATAGACTAAAATCAATTTCAGAATGAATTAGGAAATTATGGCAAGACTATGGATGATGTGATTAGAAATCTTATGAATGGAGCCATTTTGTTAGTGAGAAACCATTCAATAATTATATATTTTGTAGGTTTAGACTTTAGTACAATAGGATTGCTTAAATAAGTGGTGATCCTTCTATGTAAAGAACAAGTTACACATGAAATACAATGACAAAAATGACTTGGGTTGTTTGGCTGGTCAGTAAACAACTGCAAGTCATTGAAGTTTCTCTTAACATATTATTAGATGAGGAATATACCACTTACATCTGTTCCCTTTTTGTTTGTTTTTGAGAAAGGGTCACAGAGGCCTTGAATTTGTGATTCCCTTTGCCTCTACCTTGTTGTTTCTGTTTTGTTTGAAGAAACTGTTGAACACTAAATATTTTATTTCATAGAAAGAGAACTGATATGAAATTTGTTTTGTGTGGACAAAATAAACAGTTACTTTGAAAAAGAGAGACCATATCTCCTCACTGGTATCAGAGAAAATTGTGCGCAGGGCTGACTTTTAAGTTCTCGATAGATGATGTTCTTATTATATAGAGAACAAAGCAGGAAGAGTCTTAGGAGGCCTAGATGTTAGTCTTCAGGCTATTAGCTCAGATGGTCGCACGCTGGTGCTCTGGAGGCTGTAACCCTTTACATGCCCCTAAGGACTGTTGCCTACTTCTCAAGTCACATGGAGGAGCTGTGAAAGGATAACTGTTAGGTCAATGGCATAATTTTAAACATACAGTATAACTTTTAAAATGTACAGATATAGCGAAGTTTTCAGTAAATGCCTTATGGAACATTTTGACTATGTATAGATACTATCAAGTATTTGGATTTAATTAATGTTTGCATGTGTTAGAAACTCTGTAGACCTTAGCCACAGAATTTCCAAGTCATTTTTTTTTTGTTGAAATTTAAAAGTGCAAAGATTTGCTTCATGAGATGCATACTTTCCCGGTGTAGGATACAGATTACACATTCTGACAGCTTTCCCAGAAGGGCAGGACCCTGGGAAGATGTAGCAGAGGTCTACTGCCTCTTTTGCAAACTTTGCTTTGTCTCTTAGGTATTCCTGACATTGGGAATTTCTTCAGCACCTGATGCTTAGAAGTAGGAAACTAGGTGGACAATGACAATGAACCACGGGCACACCATTTTTTTAAAAATCAAACTTTGAGGGTGTCTCAGAAGCTCACATATTATTCCCTTTCCACCATGTGTGCCATAAGCTCTCGTGATCCCTCTAAGAGACCCTGTGTGTAACCTTGCAACTGATTACCATTGAAAAATTTCCTGGGAAAAGCATCCTTTACTTTTCCTAGAAATGAATTCAGGAATGACAAGTTCAGTTGAAATGAATTTGGAAGAAAAGACTGCATATCTTAGGCAATCAGACATGGCAATGGCAAATCAAGGTTAATTGTTCTTATTGTCATCTGGTAATGATCTGAGCAGAAATCATTCGACTGTGTAGGGGCTAATGTTTTACCAATGGTTCCTGTGGTGGGATTATAATCCTTTTATTCCAGACAGAGGGCACAGGCTCCCAATATGGATGCTGTTGGAGGCTTAGTACACACAAAAGACTACCACCAATTAGTACTGTCTGCCACTGTTCCCTCTGGCTAATTAATTTGAGAATTAGTTCTCAAATGTGTACAATGAAAACCTCACTGGCTATGTAGGAAAAATAAAAAAGGAATTCCTTATTCCTTATTTGTTGGGTAAGAGAACTTTTACCAGAGCTGAGATACATTAACACAGGGTATTGGAATTTACTAGCTATTTTCTGTCAGTATGAGCTTTCATAATAATACAGATGTCTTTTCAAGGGGATGAACAAATATGCTCAAATGAGTAGAAAGCTAAGCCATTATCCTCACTTCAGTTTGAAAAAGTACTTGGCAGAGGGTGGGCATGGAGATGATTTTAGTTGATAAGTAGTAGCCCAGGTTCACAGTGGATTTTTGTTATTTATCAATGAGAACACAGACCTCTGTAGGTCCTCATAAAGTTGGGTACTTAGGCACCTTTAATATTCTTTTTCATTTCTCTTTTCCCATACTTACTTTTTCTAAGTAGGTATAGCTCCAAATTTTCCCATCAGCCCAAGTTCTTGAGATTATTTTTCCACTCTGGTCATATTCCATCTTTTCATTCCAGGTTCCTCTTTGAATAAATGTGACTAATCCTGAAGGCGAATATGTGATGTTCACTTCATTATATCTGCTTACAGGAGACCACAGAATAGGTCGTCCGGTTTGGTCATAAAGAATACGAAGGGTAAATTTTCGATGATCATCATAGATCTTTCCAGTGCGGGTCATATGATCAAAATCAATGGAGAGTAGGTTTCTGTTATGGGCCTACAAAAAGAAAGACAAAATTCAGTGTATGTACTGCCTTGATTCAGAGTAGGTTTCTATTATGGGCCTACAAAAAGAAAGATCAAATTCAGTGTATGTACTGCCTTGATTCTTAATCTAGTGCATTCACAATTCTGAATTCTCCAGTGATGGAGAAGTCTCCACCTCTGATTCCTCATGTTTTCATAGTCTTCATCGAACACTTACCTCTTTCCTCACCAGAGTGTACAGTTCTGGAGAGACAAGGCTATGTTTTATTTCCTGAGAAAGTGCCTGATATTAATATTGACCTTCATCATATGGCTAATGATTGTCTTTCTCTAACTAAAGACTCAAGTGAGGCACCACAGTTTTCAATAATGGCATGATCTTATTTTCTGTGAGTTAGATATGAATTAGAATGGGCCTTCTTGGCTCTTTTTGCACTTGCTAACTAATCAAGTGGCTAGAAAGTGTGGAGTTACAATTCAGCACAAAAGAACACAGTGAGTGCCATTAGATTTATGAAAGGTCTACAGCTTTGGATTTTCATGTCTATCTGAACTCGGTGAACTTCACATCATAATGGAACTCAGAGTGAGGGAACCACAGATAACCACGTTTGCAAGTGAGGCTTGCAGGTAAACATGGTGGCATTGATAGCAAGTGTAGTACCACTTACTGGTAAAAGAAACATAAATTTGGATTCAAGTTCAAAAACAACTACAGTGTGGTCACAGGCTTCTGCTAGTATTCTCTACACACACCTTGAAACCTTATAGTTGACTAGAATGAACTCCATTCAAGGGACCCTGACTAGGATTTTATCAGTGACAACACCCTGCAGTGCCTGGCTTTGATGAAATCCAGCTAGGTCCACCTGAGAGATCCAAAGAATGAAATGACTTACTAAAGCAATCAAAACTAAGCAACATGATTTGGTGGCTTTTCAAAGCATCTGGACAAGTGGTGCACATTTAGAGTTTTATGTACGAACGTCAGGGTTTGGCAGTACCACAATAACTTCTGTTATGACTTGCTGATCATGGCACAATCATTCAAAAAATCCAGCACTGGAATTTTTGTGCATTTGTTCCAGGAGAAAGGAGTACTTGGTTTTAATCATTAAGAGAGTTCAGTCCCCGAAGAAAAAGGGAACTCTCAAAGGGCAAGTAGAACCCATAATTTTAGTTAGTTTGGTGTGGATAGCTTTGTGTTTTAGTAGGTCTTTTGTCTTATTATAAATATGATTTTATTTTGAACTAATTTAATATATGAAGTTGAAAATGGTAGAGTCACATTACTCCCTTTACTGGAAATTTATGAAATATGCCCCTACAAAATTTCATAAACACATACATGGGCACTGACTTATAATCTTAGTTGGCTACCACATCACTATGAGACCCAAACATGAAACTTCTATGGGTTCTCAAGAATCTAAGTTTCAATTTCAGATAGAAATTTTATCTAAGTGGCCTGGATAACTACAAAGTGCCTACTCATATTAGCATCTTGTCTTCCCTTTCTTAGTAACCTAAAAACTTATCAGCTTCATCCATATTCCCTGAACATGAAGGGAATAATTTGATTTTCAAAATTTCCCTATATTGGAAAATATAGAAGAAATGAATAGGGGAAATCATGATCTGGGATTCCACCATCCAGGAAGAATTTCAATTAACTTTACTGTATTTCTTCCTACTTATCTTTCTCTGGGGGCATATTTTTCATATATTTATAAAATATAAGTAGGATGGCAGTTAGCCTTGTGTTTTATTGCCACCATTCCCATGTTGATATGTATTCTTGAAATATGGCTTGAATTGGTTATACAATTTTTTTCTACGTGATAAATGTTAGAGTTTTCATTTTCCCATAGTTGGAGATTAGTGTTCTTATTTTTATTTCCTCTTGTACCCTATGATTTCTTGGACATATTTGTAAATAACAACATAGGTCTTTATAAAAAAAAAATTTGTACTGAATGACAAGAATGTACTAAAAAGACTCCAGATGTGATTTGAGAGATTACTGGATTGTGCAAAAGATTGTACAAACTTCATATCCTACTTTATTAATAGAGCCAATCCCATCCTATCTTTAGTTACATTGGTAGTAATTTTCTGAATATGAGAGTTAGAAAATGGTACTTTATTGTTGAATTTTGCATTTATTCAAGTGGTAATGAACATGAGGGTTGAACTTTTTTTTTATTTTTTTAAATATTGACCACTCGTGTGTCTTCCACAGACCATCTTTTCATGATATTTGTCAATTTTTCTACCAGAATGTAGTAGTGGGTCTTTTAAAACATACTTTGGTCTCAGTTTCATCATTTCTCAGTCAAGGCAAATAATATTTGCCCTTAATTTTGAACTTCTGCAAAGAAAGGACCCAAACAATACATGCTATGAATTCTATTCAGAAGACCAAATTATTTTGTAATAATATTCAAATTATTTTGTAAAAGTGCTTTTGATTTCAGAGAATAGGTATAATTCAAGTACTACAGAGGTAGATTTGCGACTTAAGATTTTTTAAAAACTGTCTGCAGTAAAAGTGTGCTGTGTTGTATTGCAAAAATATACACTAGCCTGCTGTGTTCACATAAAAGCACGTAGTCCCTGTCTTGTGATACTCAGTGCTTGGAAGCCTACAGGAAACCAGGTGTTCGTTTTTCAACTACCTTTCCTGTGGTTTTATCGTCACATATCTTCAACTGTAATACCGTTTATTTACAGCAGCTGCAAAATACCCATGTACTCCCAGAGATAGTCATAACTATTACAATTTATGTTATAAAGATAGTTTAAAGAGACAAAGTAACAAGCAACTTTCAGTACAACTAAATTTGTGGCTTTGTTTGAGAGACGAAGTTTACTACTGAAGACCACATTTCTTAATAAAGTCAGTAGGATGCCACAAGCAATGATCAGTGTTGAAAATCCACTAAGAAGTCAGTCAGAGGACTCTGTCTAATGCCTTTTCCCTGCCTGTCGGGACTTCTGCAGCAGCTTCTCTGTTTCAGAACAATGCACTCCACTATTCCAATGCTGCTATGGCAATGCTCCTGAAACACTACTTTCAAAGTTGGGTTTGGAAGTTAAAATAAAATTCAGCAAGGGCTGAAAAGGATGAAGGAATCAAAGATGCCATAGGTTTCCCCTACTCATTCTCTGTGGAAACCACACATAAGAAAGCTGCAAGGCTATTGCTTTCAGGTGAGGCTTTTAAACCTCTGTCTGGAGTACTGATGTGCTGCCAGCCTCTAAGGTGGGCATTCAGAACATGACTTGACTGCTCAGGTCATGGGTAAGGCTGGAACAATCCATATTCATACACATGCTTGCTCTTCTCTATGACTACAGCTCTTGATCAGAGCATGAGCCAACAATTCTTGTTTCTACTGTATTTCCAAATAATCTATATTGATCACTCTCCTAGAAAAGAGAAGATGAGAATAACCCTAAGTCATAAAGGACACCTTTTGGACAGCTGTACACTAAGTGGGAACTTTTAATTTGGCCACTGGTGAATATCATTGTGTGCTAAGAAATATGGGCATGCTTCTTTTCTTAGTGGGAGATGTGTATATGCTGCATGCAATGCCTGGATTCCATCAGGGCTTTCTTTACCCAACTATACTAAAGAACAGGGCTTGCTTATTGTGTACAACTGAGCCAGAGAGAAAAGAAGGGAGCACACACTCTGATGAGCAGTGCATGACACTGGAGTCAGACTTTTCTTTCCTGGCCGCTAGTCCCAAGTTACCACACAGAGGCTTAATGTTAATTACAAATGTTCAGTCGATAGCTCCTGCTTGTGACTAGGTAATCCTTACATTTAAATTAACCCATATTTCTTTTTTAAAATTAATTTTTATCTAAATTAAAAACAACCTTATTTTACATACCTATCCCAGTTCTCTCTCCCTCCTGTCCTTCCATTCCCCCTCCCCCCATCCCACCCTTCAATCACTCCTCAGGGAGGGTGAGGCCTCCCATGGGGGATCATCAAAGTCTGTCACATCATTTGGGGCAGGGCCTAGGTCCTCCCCATGTGTATCTAGTCTGAGAGAGTATCCCTCCATAGGGAATGGGCTCCTATAGCCCATTTGTGTAATAGGGATACATACTGATTCCACTACCAGAATCCCCAACTGACACCCACATTCAGGTGACCTATAGAACTCCCTCCTCTCACCATTCCACATAAGGGAATTTCCCGCAGAACTGAAAGTATCTAAGAAGGGTATGGGTGCGTGGAATGGCAGGATGATGGGCCTCTTCAGACAACTGTCCTGTGCCTCTACTTCCTGTCTTTTCTTTAGAGTATGTGTTTTAATTACTTAAGAGAAAACCTTCCCTACACCTTTCATATGTAACGGATTCAGATAGGATAATGATATTAGTAGGTAGATGTATGGACAACTTGAGATAATTAACAGTGATACTCTACACAAAAGGAAATCTATCACACACACACACACACACACACACACACACACACACACTCCCCAAAGCTACAGCCAGGGCAGTTGATTTTTCTTTCCTCTATAAAGAGGAGGAGACTGTCAAGGAGACTAGCATTTCAGGTCATAATACAACCTAATTACCTGTTAAATTTTGCTGAAGACAGAAGGTGAATAAGAGACAGGCCAAACAGCATCAACGCTTGGAAGGTGTACCGTATTGCATTTTTATGAAGTCACAGGGATGGGCAGGAAATTCTCAGCTGATTTTAAAGTAGCACACTGTATTCTACTCTCACTAGTTTTAAGGTAATTAGTATTGGACTTTTAAAGATCAATCAATACATTAATTCACAGATTTTAATGTTTTACTGATATTTCCAGTTTAACAATCAAAAGGTTACTCAGGTCTGTTTTCCTTTTAGAGTTGCCTATAAATGAAATAGCATGTCTTTAGTGTTAGTACTAGCTTGGGATAGCCATTTACAATTTCCTTTGTATTTATTTTTTTTTTATTTTTGTTCCCAAGATAGTCTCTTTGTATTGACATTCCAGAAAATTTTAGTGCTAGAAGAGAACCTAGGAGATGCTCAAATGTATGGAGCCAGCCTTCCTGTCTTCAAATCTTAAAACAACCACTTAGTAACTATGCAACTTCTGTTTCTTATCTGTAAAATTGAAATAACTAAAACCCCACCTGATGAGATGTTATAAATGGTGAATAAGTTAATATATGATGATATACCTAGAGAGGCCCCTTCAAATGCTATTGTCATTATGGTTAATGGCAATATTACTAGTACTACAAGAGAATGCACAGTGTATATGCTTCATTTAGAGATGGGAAATTGCAGTGTCATGGTGTTCTACTTCTTTCTCATAATCTCTCTTATTCTTCGCACCTGAACTTAACCATATGGTTTAACTGTACAGCTTTTGACTTCTGATTGACTTGTTCTTATTTAAGGACTTCCTTGTTGATTAGTTCATCTGTGCAGTTTCTAACACATTTGAAAAATGATAGCAATTCACTAATATTTATGCATAGGTGAAGTCATATGTGAAACAATTCTCTCATCCTAATTATTTTATTATAGCAATTTCAAGATCAAGAAGCAGTAGTTTTTGTGATTTGAAGACTCCAACAAAGCCCGCTTTCCAAAACACAATACCATACATCAGTCTTGATGCCTGAAATTTCCTGTCTTCTGGTTACTCCTTGGGGATGGGGGGGGGGACAGAAACACAGAAGACTGCAGGTGCATTTTAAAGGTGGGTTAATATATATCCTTGTATAACTTCATAAAATGAATGTCTCTACCAAACCTAATGAGAAGGAAGGTAAAACAGTCAGAAATGAGAATCCTTATCCCATAGCTGATGGCTCTTTCAGGCTGTTTCTGAGGACAGAAGTGAATTCTACTATGCTTTTGGCTTAGACTCCAATTTTCCATTTACCAGCTTGGAACTCAAGAGTTTCAACAAGAGTTTTCTTCCCTTTAACATTTTCGGTCACATATTAATATTTACATGTTGTATTTGAAAATCTTATTTTGAAGGCTATGAGATAGTAAATTGCTTGAAGCAAAAGCATGAGGATCTGAGTTCGATCCCTAGCACCCATGTGAAAGTAGTGTGTACTTACAATATTACTAGATTGACCCTAACTAGCAATTTGAGCAACAGTGGAAAGGCTACCATAAATGCCCTTCCCTGGTAATGAAATTGATGACTAACTTATTCACCATCATAGAGCCCTCATCTAGTAGCTGATGGAAACAGAAGCAGACACCAACAGTTAAACACTGAGCCGAACTGGAATCCAGATACAGAGAGGGAGGACAAGATCAGGCTACCAAAACCCACAGAGACAGTTTACCTGAACAAGGAGGAGCTAATGACCCCCAGACTGATAGCTGGGAATCCAGCATGGGACAGACTCAGACCCCCTGAACATGGGTCTCAGCTAGAAGGCCTGGGCAGTCTAAGGGACCTCAGACAGTGGAACCAGGATGTATCTCTGGTGCACAAAATGACTTTGGGAGCACATTCGCCATGGAGTGATACTCCCTTAACCTAGAGGCATGAGGGAGGGCTTAGTCCCTACTCCAAATGACTTGACAGATTTTGTTGACCCTCCTGGAAGGCATCACCCTCCCTGTGGAGTAGATGGGGATGGGAGGGGAGGGTAATTGGGGGGCATAGGAGGGTGGGAGAGAAGGAGGGAGGGAGAGGGAACTGGGTTTGTTGTGTAAAATAAGAAAAATAAAAAAGTTAAAAATTATTATTATTATTACAACAACAACAACAACAATAATAATAATACACTATTAGGGCTGGGGAAATGGAGAAAAGAAGTTCCCTTCTGCTGACTGTCTAGTAAGTCTAGCCAAAATGTTGAGCTCTGTATCCCAGTGAGAGACTCTGTTTCAAAAACCAAGTTAGATGACTCCTGGGAATAACACCAGTGATTGACCTCTCATGTCCACATGCACAAGCAAACACACATGCATACACATATCTGCCCTTTTCAATTATCTTTAAGTAGAGGGAAGATCACCTGTGAGGGTGTTAGACTTTTCTTCTTTTTGTTTGTCAATATATAATCATTCTATTGGATTTTATAAGTTTGATTTCAAATGCTGTTTCCATTATTGATTTTTTCTAAAGAAAATAAAGGAAGCTATAGTTTCAGAACTTTGCTGCTCACTCTATGAAATCATATAAAGAACTCTGGGATTCAATACTGGGATAAGTCTCATATGACATGATTATCCACAGACACAGCAAGGTGCAATCTGGTTGTAGCTCCTAAAGCAGTTTGCTTTTGGAGAACATCCAATTCCTTGACAATTGGCTCTATTGTTATCTGTACTCTAACTCTTCTATTGTCCAGGGAAACGTATTTATGGGGACAGATTTATACAGCAGATGAGAGGATACATGGGTTGGATGCAAAAGTACTTTATGAGGAAGATGATTCCAACACAACTCAAGTTAGGGGAAATAGATTTTTAAAATAGATGAACTTTCAAAATATTAATGTGATCTATTTCATGCAGTGGTGCCTGTGAAGGATGATAGAGCTAACAGTTGCCTGGCCTACATAGGCTGTACGTAATACCATGTTTCCCAACAATTTGCTTCTCTTACCTTATTTTGTGTGCACGGGGGAAGAAATCCCCACTGATCACTGGAGGAAGGGAATTCTTGTTTTCATCTAAATACAGGTTTTCCCCTGAAATGTTTTCCAGCTAGGAAATCTGGGGCTACGATAGGTAGGGTTTGGAACATGGACCTTTAAATGAAGATGTCACTTTGTGCCTGTGTTTTACAAATTATGAGAGTGGCTTTTCAGAGGGTTTCTATGGCCTGTGACTATGCGATGTGTAGTCTCAACCTCTCTTCGTAATCCCATCTGCTCATGTTCTGGAGTAGCAGCTTCAGCAGGAGAAACAAATGGTTTAGTTACGACCCTCTGGTACTGGAGAACATCAGGGACCCTGTTATTTAGAGGTATACTTACAAATGGGTCCCTGCACATTTAGATAGAAAGAGAACATTGTCATCACCCTTACAAGCCTACCAGAAGTGAAGGGTTATGATCAGTGGGCAAAGACTATTTGCTTTGTCCACCTTGCATCTACACCTGTCTTTTGGAAATGCATTCATTCCACTAGGCATTCCGTTCCATGCCTGGCACTGGGAAACCAAGGCAGTAATGCACCAGGTCCTGTGAATGGGGAGGGCAGATAAGGATTGCCCAGTTAAACAGCCTTTCTCCTTCTTTTGTCTCCTTCATGCTCTCTTTGCCTGGAGGCCAGCCAGTTGTCCTGAACCACCCACATTTGCCAGTACATTAGAGGTGATTATTTGTCTCTTTTTGTCAGCATTGAAAATGAGGAGTCAGGCTCTGCCAAGGTGGCTGTACCGAGTGGGGCAATGATTTATAGATTAATTATTTTAAGGGACAAGGCAGCAAGGCATGATACAGTGGAAATAGTACCGTACTAGGGGGAAGACCTGCATTTTAGCTCTGGCTCTGAGCCTTAATAGCTGTTTGACTTTGGGCAAATCACTTGACCTCTCTGGGCCTTGGTGTCTTTATCTGTAAATTGGGAATAACTACAATTGATGGCTGTGGTGATCACATAAAATTCTGGCTGTGAAAGCATTTTGTTAACTCGGAGGCACTAGGTCTATGTAAAAGACTGTTATTAGATTTCTAGGGACCGGCACAGCCACACTACCTAGCCAATACGGGGCCCAATCCTTCATTTCCAAGACTTCAGGGAGTACATTAGAAGTTGCATAGAGAAAAAGGCCTGGAATTTGTTGCATTCACAATCCAGTCTTCAAATCTATTTAACTCTACCATACAGAGTGCAATGTGGGTCAACATACTTAGCATTTACTAAACCCTAGGTGTTTTATGGCTTTTAGCTTTTCAAAAATAAGAAAATTAGAGGATATTATATACACATTACAGTTGATACTTTCTTTCTATTACTTGAATGTGGTAGGGAGAACAGAGATTGGACCATCCTAGAAAATTCCAAGGTCACAGAGTAGAGAATGGGTTATCCCAAAGACTAAAAACCCTGAAATGACACTCTCCCTGATTTGGTTCATAATATTTTATTGAGTATATAAGTTGGGGAGGAAGTAAAAGTTCTGTTTTCCTGTGATCAGTCATTAAGATGATAAACCATTTGTAGAGAATCCTTAACTTTTCATAGCATCACATGTTCACTTCATAGTATAAAAAGAAGCTGGTGGGTAGCCTAGGACTTTAATCCCAGTACTCAGTTTGGGGCAGGAGAATCATTAGTTTGAGCTCTGCCTGGGATACAGAAAGGGACTCTGTCTCAAAAGCAAAAGCAAAAACAAGAACCAAACCAAATCACTGCCACCATTGCTGTGACCGCTGCAACAAAACAGCATTATCAAACAAGGTATAAAACCAGGTATCAAGGCTAGGTCATCTGCCTTTCCCATTCCAATGTCTATGCAGTAGGCACATTTCTCGAAGAACTCAGACATAAATGCTGACATCTAGAGCTTTAGGATTTAGGCTAGATTCACTTCTGAGTTCAGTGGCCTATTTGGTAAATGCTCTAATACAGACTGATCAATAGAACTGAAACATACAGATGGACTTGTTTTTCTAAATAACTTCAGTAGCTATTATTAAAAACCAGAAACAAAACACACGAAACCTACTAAAGACTGTTTCTATATACCATCAGTAGAGCTGATTAAAAAGCAAGCACACTTGTAGATTATCTTTTCTGCATCAAGCCATATGACTGGTTGGTTTGCTTGCTTCCCTCTGCAGCTCTATGGTTGGTTGGTAGTTGTGCTTCTACAGCATTCAATTTACCATCATTCTTTTACAGTGATTGAAGAGAATGCAAGAATTCTCTGCGTGCTGGGTGAGATACAGGTCCTCTGCGTCCTGGCCTCAGTAATGAACACTTTCTACAGATTGGCAGTTGCTCTGATGCTGATACTGAGTGCTACTGTATTTGGAAATCTGGCCACATCATCATAACATTGGTTAATGTTCAAGAAAGAACAGGTAAAGAGGGTATTATGGTGTTTGTAGGCTTCCTACACATTAGGCCAGTGTTTGACAGAGATTTCGGCCTAACTGTAGGGAACTGTGTTTGGTAAAGACTTGAAAACTCCAAAAGCTTTCAGTTCCCTCAGGCATGATTGTTTGATTCCTCCAGCCTATTCTCACTTCCAGTTCTTTGCTTCTATGGCTCTAGTGATGTGTCATTCACTGACTTTGCCCTCCCATCTTGCCTATGTCTAAATGGTGCCTTATGACTCACATTCTTCTCTTTCTCTCTAACCAAAGGTGGAAACCTGGCTCAACTTGGGGAATCTAATAAGCATCTCCAGGGCAGGTGGCGATGGGTACTGAAGAGCTTCTTGACTAACTATATTTCTCTGGCCAGACTTTTTTTGTGCCTGAAATTGCTACTATTAGAGCACTTTAGCTGGCTAATGACAAAGAAAGCTGCTATTAGAATGTACATTTAAAGATACTGAACCCATCATCAGCCATTAGCACTCTCCCTTGAATTAGTATATCATAGAAGCTAGCCAGTCACCCAGAAAAACTTTGGAGAAGTGAGACCACTTCGGGAGGCTCTTCACATTCTGAGGGAACCCACGAACTTTTGTCCTTGGTTCAAAAGGGAAGGCCTTACCCTCAGTCTTCTTTCAAAAGCTGAAACGTTGCCTTTGTTTTGCTCCTTTCGCTGTCTCCATTCAATGAGGTTTGCATTATGCTCTCCAGGCAAAGAAATGTTGCATTTTCCCAGAGTAGGATTGACAGCCCCTGCCAGGATGTGGGGCTCTGAGCTGAGGCTGATCTCCATCCCACTGGCAAAGGTGACACGTAGAGAACCATCCGGGCTCACCCGATAGGTACTTTGAGTATTTTCTGTAGACAGATGAGCAGAAGAGAGGGGGAGAGGGGTATGGAGAGAGAAGAGGAGGAGGAGAAGAAGAAGGAAGAGGAGAAAAAGAAGGAGGAGAAGGAGGAGGAGGAAGGGAGGAGGAGGAGGAGGAGAAGGAGGAGAAGAGACAATTATTTTCAAGTGACACATTTGGGAAAGTTTGAGCAGATGGACCACTGGGAGCCTAACTCCACTCTGGGCTAGACCACTCCTCTGACAGATAGCTACATTCTCTACTCATTTGGGTCTTGTTATTTTTACAACTGGGTTATATCTTGTGAACAGGATAAAAGACTGCTGTTGTCTCACACAGTAGGCTGGTCTCTTTTTTGTTAGCTGTTTTGTTTTAAAAGCATTTCCTCATAGACTCCTTCTCTGACTTGTGTTTGTTGTCTTAGTTTGGTATGCTGAGAGCTAGAATGAGAAGAGTATGAAATTCAACTCAGCATGTTGCCACCCAGGGATGGCATCATAGCCACTGTAGCCCATGAGATAAAAGTTGGTGTTACTCCATTCGGAGTGAATTGCCCTACAGCCTAGCAGCAGAGTGAGTTCTAATGACTAAGCAGTGAAAAGTAGTTCGTTGTCCACTTCCCCTATAGCCTTTAACACATTCTTTCAAAATAATATTTTTCTCTTCAAATATTTCTGCTCGCTGCTCTGTGTAGAATGGGTTCTTAATTCTCTCATACCACTTGTATTCTTCCTTGGTGTATTGCCTAATTTGCCCTTTTACTCATCCATGTCCGATCTGATCTAGAATGCTAAGCTCAGATAGGGCACAGACTCTATTATTGTCTTCCAACCTAGGAAACCCTAAACGAACTTTACAAATCACTGTGTGTTGGGAAATGACTTGATGGGAGATCAGACTTGGCAGGATGTAACCTCATTACTCCCACAGATTGTGGCCCAAAGTGGATACGTGAACTTGTGAAAAGTCTGAATTTGTCTGTGTTTCAGCCGGAAAGTAGGAGGAAGAACCCATCTTCTCAATCAGAGGGGGATTCCAGTTACTTAATAGAGAGCCCAGGTGGAGTTGTGAGGGTCACTTACCTTGTTTTAAAATGTATATAGTACTAGTTGCTGTCAGGTTGGTTGACATGAGGACATTTTCGCGGTTAGATGTGTCTAGTTCTACTTTCGTCAGCTTTTCCAGGTCACTGTGGAAGCTGCTGACCTCTCCAGTAGGAAACGTTGCATTGGTCAGATGTCCCTCGGGGTCATACCTGAGGATCATAACAAATATCAACCCTGAAGCTTCTTGGCAATGATAACTGGCCTTTGTAAACCAAAAATCACTTGGAAGCTGGTACGGTTTAACTTTTTAGTGATAACGAATATTATTAACCTTGTCCAATAGAAAGAAAAAGGTCAAAGAGATGATTAATCAAAAGAAGGTAGTTTTTGAAGCTTCTGAATTCCTGATGAATTCCTTGAGCTGTGCTGTTTTACAGAAAAAATATATCTGGTAATGAATCACCAGAGTGGAAAACTGATTTATGAATCTCGCCCTGCTGGGTGCAATGTTGCAGGGAAACCTCTGTTTGCAATTTGGATTGATCCCATTACTAGTGATGAATTGTAAAAACCAGCAGAGGGTGCTGTTGTCAAAGGGAAAGGAGCCTCAAAATGCCCCTCATAAGCCCAAGCAGGCCAATAAACCGACTCTGTATTGTGACGGGGAAATTAGAATTTGCTGCTTTTTAAGTTGCCAAATTTGAAATGAATGAATCATTCTTCCAACAAAATGAACAAGCACAGAGGATAATGGAAACATGTTCATTAAAACATTCTGGAGGTCCCTGATCTTCTTATCACTTAAATTCTTTTTATCTTTCTGGAGTATAGTGAGTGCATAAATGCTTGTAATTTGCCTATATGAAGGAAGACACATACACAAAAATAATAATTACCTGGGATAATAGGCAATAACCCAAATCTGGAAATGTAGTCTAGTGAGTTTCTTAAAAAAAAATAAAATCAAAATTATTGGCAATCACACTGTCCTCCAAATGGAAAGTGCCTCCCTAAAGGCTTTTGATGTGGAGCTGGTATTTTATTGCCAATGGAACCATGAAAAATAAACAGTTCATTAAAAGTAAAGACACGCACTTTGAAACCCATTACTGTTTTCTTTTCAAGTTGCAAATTGCCAAATATTTAAGCACTTTTATTTGCTTTTAAAATGTTAAAAACAATTATATTCTTTTTACCCAAAGTGAACCGGATGCAGCAAAGACACAATGGAGAGTCTGGCTCTCCCTCACTCTCTAACAGTTCTGTGAAGTGGGGGGGGGGAGTTGAGGGTGAATCCACCAGGTTGTAAGGAACTTAGGTAGTTGCTGAGACTTTCAAATCTAGACTACTTTTGGATAGACTGTATTTTAGAGGATGGAGCTGCACTTGAGGATATACACAATGCTAATTCAAGTTCAATGTCCTACATACATGTTGTGTCTAGGAACACACATAGATTACCAGTTAAAACAGTTGCATGTATGCAGAGAGTCAATCAAATTGGTCCTTCGACATCATAGACACTCTGCTATGTTGCCTAATTGGGTCCCCCCCCCCTTTTTCAAAATGGGCTTCACTGAAAAATTCTTGGTGTGCTGTTACTATGCGGCAAAGAACTCATTGTTAAGGCCAAACAGAGTTGCTATTTGTGCCTGGGGTTAATGGCAAAAGTCTTTCCTTTACCCCGTCTGTTTACACACAGCCTGCTCTGGGGCTCTGCACCTGTAGGCAGCAGGCATTGGGTCAGAAAGCAGCATGGAAAGGCTCTATTAGGAGTAGGGAAAGGGATAGGAGTGGGGTTGGGAGTAGGGTAAGGTAGGTATAGGGATGGGGTAGGTACAAGTATAGGCGCAGTCCCAGCCTTTGTTGCCAGGTGGTCCTTCTATAGGAAGGAGACAGGGTCCATATTTTATCATGCAATGGAATCACGCTGCTGCTCTCCATAGGAGAAGTTGCCAATTTGCAGACAGAGGGCAGCTGTTGCAAGCTTTACTCCGTAGAGAGTGTGCCAGTTCAGCAGCTTGGGTTATATAGAAGTTCCTTCTTGGTCTCCATTCAGCATGGACAACTGCCTCATGGATTTTCCTTTCCTGAATTCTAGGGGCTTGCCTCAAATCTTGGTCAATGCCACAGTTCTTCATTCCTGCAGGAAATTGGCCCTGAGAGGCTCAGTAGGTACAGGTTGACAACTGATTTTTTTCACTTGGGGGAAACAACCTCCCCGCCAGTTATGCAAACCTTTGTTGTATTTTATTTGCTATACTCTAGCCCTCTCATTATTTTAGGGCAACATTCTGTATGAAAGAGTTCAGTGATTGTGCCCATTTGTGAGAGTGAAACAAATTCAGATGCAATTGAGAGAGCCATGTATGCACATAGATGCAAGAGTCCAAAGTTCTGGTTGACTGCACTTAAAGCTTGCAAATAAATTTGGTTTGCTAACCAATCTGCTTAATACTTTTAAAATGAAGTCATATGCTTTCTTGGCCAAGATGCATTTTAATGCTTCTTCTCAACATCACAATCACAATGTTCCTTCCATACTCTGTTCCAGTCACAGTTTCATAAGGCTACAGAAGTATACTGGGTGAAGGGAGTTAGTTCTGGGTAAGACTAGAATTACTCAGACATATTTAGGTGGGAGGCCACTGCTGGGTCCTTTTCTCCTGATGGAGGTAATGTTTTAGGGAATAAAGTACCATTTCCCACAGGCTTGTCTAGTCTCCGAGTAGCTAGAAAGTCATCCTGCCTCATTTCCTTTCTGGGGCTGGACAGGATTTCTTATTTCAGAGTGCACATTTGTATGTATCTTCATCACAAAGAAAGGATCCCAGCCTCCCAACACACTTACACTGCCACATTCTGCTCATCCCAGTCAAAGCAGTTCCATTTGGTAGTGTTTGTAGTGTGGTGTCTCTCATGTGCTCAATCATTTATATGGCTCTGGATCAAAACAGAAGAGACCCACTTCTTTTCTGCGGGGTCATTACCAAAGGAAGAGCTACAGGCAGATGTAAACATCAGTGGGTAATTCCCGCAAGTTTGGAAAGATTGCTCAAAGTGGACAAGAAAGAAAGAGAGCCTTTGATTTCCCAGGGCTTGCTTGAGTTCCCCTCCCCCTCCCCCGTCACATATCACCCCTGACTCCCATCACCAGGGAATGCATCTGTCCAGGCTGAATGTCAAAGAAACAAGTTTAATCAAAACCTCTCATGTTTTGTTTTCCACCCCCCCCCCCCCCGACTTGGAGCTTGCATCCTTTGGTGCAGAGAGTACAAGCCAATATGCTTCAACCGATCCCCTCAGGCCACAACATGGGAACAACTCCCTCCTTTCTCCAGACAGTATAGAGAGCTCATTTAACCAGAGACAAGACTTCTGCCAAGGGAATTATACCATTAGGCAATGCGTATTGCCTTCCTGGTCATTAGAAGTGAGTTTGGTGACAGGAGATTTGACATCAAAGGAGTCACTCCTAGACTGATTTTGCAGTGTTCTTACTGTGAGGGCATACACAAATATTGGATACTTACTCTTTAGTTAAGCACTGTGATAGACTGTAGATATGAGCATTTGCATATATGTGTGTGTTCATGTGCACATGTGTGTAGCTCGGGTGTAGCATGTGAAGGAAAGTAATCCTTTTTTAAATTTAAAATGTTTGTGCATGGGTGTTTTCCCAGCATGTGTGTCTGTGTACAAATGGAATGCTTAGTACCTGTGGAGGCCAGAAGATAGTATCAGATTCCCTGTACCTGGAGTAAAAGAAGCAGTTTTAAGCCTATGTATGCTAGAAATTAAAGTTGGGTCCTCTAGAAGATCAGTCGCTTCTCTTAAGCGCTGAGCCATCTCTTCGGGCCCTAGAATTCATTATCCTTGAGGGGGGTATACTTTAGTTGGGGGAAGTTATATTTATACATTATTAAAAATATATTTGGCCTAATCTTTTCTCATAAAATATAGTGTGATATTTTCCCTGAGGAACATTTAAGACAGGTCTAAACTGCACTGAATAGAAGCTGGAAGCTTCCCTACTTTTGCCTATAAGAAAATACTCAGGTTAGTAAATGTATGATTCATTATTTATATTATAAAAAGGAAGGAAAAAGGAGTAAGACCTTTATACTACCTCTGGTCAGAAGGGACCAATCTATTAATCATTCTTTAGGAAATAGTGGAACCCATCTTTGTCACCACCAATAGAACTTGCTTTTTATCATGCACTTCCAAGTCCACAATGCACTTCTGTTCCCATGTGACTTTCACTCAGCTAATAGAGTCATGTGCTAGGTCCTGGGAAACCATGCTGAGCCAAACTCGAAGTCTCTAGTAGGGCAGATGAAACGTGCACAAAAAAATCATTCTAGTTCCAGGAGATGGCCTGTACATATGTAAAAGAAGAACTGTATAAGCCCAATAAAGGCAGAGGTCAGTTTCTGCTAAACTGAGTATAAGAGAGAGAGGAAGAGCATGGTTGGTAGTGTTTCAATCCTGGAAAGTGCACAGAGACTGGGGAGGGAAAGAAGACATTTCAAATAAAGTAGGAGCATTGAGACCAGCACAGACACATGTGGAATGTACATTGGGAATGTGCTGTTTGATCACAAGGAAGTGGGAAAGAAGGCTGGAGAGTCAAGCTTGGGCCTGAGCAGGATAGTGGGTGGTATACCAGGCTCTGGAGGTAAATATGAAGTTAGTAGGAAATATAGAGGCATGTGAAGGTTTATTTTTGTGGGGGGGTGGGATAGGGTGGCCTGATCAATGGTATGATGGCAATTGAGTAGTGGATGGGGAGACTGGGAACAACTGGAACTCTAAGGAGGTTCTAATCTCAGTTCTTGTAAGGGATAATGGTGAGCTCTTGCTTTCATCAAATGTGTTATCACATGTCCTGGCCTTCCTCACTTGACTCTTAAGTTCACATCTTTTGACCTCTCAGTCATCTCCGCATTCTCAGAGTCTGGCCAAGAGTAGATTCTCACAACATTCACTTACTAAAAGAGTTGGTAACTGGATGTTGCCAATGGAAATGGAGAGCCAGATATGAGCACCAATGTGGTAAAATTGAAGATAGTAGTAGTGTTGGGAAGTGAAGTGTGCTGTCTGGTTTTTGTCAGCTAACACAAGCTTGAGTTATCTGAGAAGAGGAAACTCAACTGAGAAAATTCTTCCATCAGATTGGCCTGGGGTACATTTTCTGGTTCCATGATTGATGTGAGAGGAGTTCATAGGTAGGTGGCCCTAGGTACTATAAGAAAGCAGGCTGAGTAAGGATGGGGAATAGACCAGCAAACCCCATGTTATCTGCTTTAGCTCCTGCCTCCAGGTACCTGCTTTGAGTTCCTGTTCTGACTTTTTCCAATGATGGACTGTAACCTTCAAGGTAAAATAAACCCTTTTCTCCCAAAGTTTCTTTTATTCAGCACTTTTAACTCACTAGCAGAGAGAAAACTAGAATAGGAAGACTAACTCAGTTTACATAGGTGTCCTGTGATAATGCACCTAAACTTAGCAGCCTCCATGTGCTCCCTGTCTTTCTGTGGTTCTCTAGAGCATCACCATAATTCTGTTTATTTCATTATTGCTCTATAGCAAAGATTTGTAAAAAGAAAGGTATTTGATGATACCTGAAGGAACAATTTTTATTATTATACTCTTGTTTACCTGGGTGGTGGTATTATTATTATTGCTTTTGAGAGAGAGTCTTATGTATCCAAGATGAGAATCTTTTAGGTAACTGAGATGATAGTTTGACGGGGCTGTAGACAGAATCCCTGGCCTTACCCGACTTATACAAGCACTATAACCATTGAACTACGTCATCAGCCCCCTTTTAAATTAAATTGTAGTCATTTACCTACCTGGAGTCAAGAGCTGCACCTATAGTGCCTTAGCTTTTTTCTATCCCATGGCTCTAGAAGACACTAGAATCTTTCATGTTTGGCTATGAGCCTTAGGTGTTAATGGGTGAGCCATTTCTCCAGCCCCATTTCAAGTGTTTGAAGGAGTGACTATCATGTAAAGCTTTCTGTAGAGAGACATGGCTTATGTATCTTGCCCCATTATAATTTGATCTGGGAGGAAGGGATATCCCTCATTATTAGCCCTTGACAAAAGTCAGCATTTAACGAAATAGTCTAGAAGGCATTGAGAACTATGAAAACTTTTCTCATTTGTCAGTAAGTGGCTTGTGTGTGTGTGTGTGTGTGTGTGTGTGAAGAAATGCACTACCAAGAGTCTAGAAACAGAGAATGCAGAGGACTGAAAGATCGATAACACATGGAGATACAAAGGTCCTCCTGAGTACAAGGACTTCCTATAAAGGGCAAAGGGATGGAAGAACTGCTAACTTGGCCTAACCTGACAGCAGACACAACCAAAGATCTGGCCTCAGCCTGGGGCCTTTTCTATTTAATGTAGCAGAAGATATTTTGGCATAAAAATGAGCAAAAGCATCATGGCTACTATTTCAGTTCTGAAGGTGAAGAGGATTTGCTTGTTATGTGAAGTGCAAGACCTTCTCTTGGATCTCCATTGTGGCAGGGTCATTACAATTAGAGGTCCATTAGCTTGTCAGGCCACAATGTCAGAGTACTTGTCAATCCAAGACTTGTGTTGACACTCACCTCCTTATTAGCCATTTCTCACTCTAACCCCCCCATGCTTATGGGCAATGAGGCTTCAAGTAATAATACGTGGGGTGTGTAATTTTGATCTTGACCCAAATCAAACAGAATTATGAAAAATCAATGAACTATTTAAACAATATCCCATCATATAATAAAAGCCCCTACACTACTAGTGCACAAGAACATTATCCACTTCTCAGGGTCATAAGTGTCATTTTTGTTTTCTCAATAGCTGCAGACAATTGAAAGTTGAATGGATTAGTCTCATGGGTTTCTCTACACATCAAATCTCTGTCCTGCTAAACTTTGCTTCTCATTTCACATCAGAATTTCTGGAAAACAATTTGTCCCCTTTAGCCAAAGAAAGAAGCCACTCTCTTACTTTAGAAAAACATTTGAGAGTTCAGGAGAACCTCTCAATTCTGTCATGCTTAGGCCTACACTTATCCCGATTGAGATAATAGGTTCAGTTGCCTGTTCCTCAACTTCAGGTAGACAAGGATGTTTTTGTGGAAATATCCAGACCAGGTCTAAAGCATAGGAGGATATAAGTGAAACCAGCCACATGCAGAAGGTGGGTGATTCCAGCCCATTATTAGGGACAGAAAGCCATGTATTCTTACATGGCCTGGCAAGATAGGGAGGGTCTGTGGTTTGTTAGGGACTGCTGTTGAACCTGAGAACGGATAGCTTCAAAGGGAAGAGGTATGTTATCTCAACATAGCAACTTTGTTCATGAGCATTTCTCACTGGAGTTAAGGAGGTGTGGAAAGACTAGGCTTCGTTAGCTAATGATGGTCCCAAATTCATTTTCTTCTCTAGCTCTCCATACTATGTATTGCCATTCTTGTGATCTCAAGTATTCACCCTTTTATGGACACTGTACGGTACTTGCGGAACAGAAAGAATAAGTGTAACTCTAGATATAGCCAACAGACAATCTGAACAGTCCTTGCTTTGGGACTCTGTTTCCTTATTTATAAAATGACTTCTACTTTTTCTTTGTGGCCATAAAATTCCAAGATTAGTTCCATGTTGATGCTTGTGTTTCTTATTCCTTCGAGTCTCAATACTGGTTATGCCACAATGATGTTAGTAGCTTCCCCTTTACTGATTGTGTGCTGAGTTCTGGTGACAGTTCTGGGGGATACTGCTTATCATAGTGTTCCTGCTTCAACATGCCAACAGCAGAAAGCTGTCATACAAACTGATCTTTCAGTAACACTCTTTTCTCTACTGGGCATCATAAACCATACACTTTTATCTCTATACTGAGCATTTTCCATCACCAAGCAAATATAGTTCACTAAAAATTTCTAAAAATTTGAGGCTAGCCTGGTCTATAATGTGAGTTTCAGGTCAGCCAAAGCTATATAAAGGGACCCTGCCTCAAACTAAAACCCTAACCCAAATCAAACAAAAATGAACAAAAACAAGAAGTTCCTTCTGTTGATTTCATTTCTCCCAGCCCCCTCCCCGCACTGTGTCCTCTAATCTCTCTACTCCTTATTAAAAAGGTCCTCAAAATAATTCTTCATCCACTGTGTCCAATCTTGATCCTACTTCCTTTTTATTGTTTCTGAAAGGTAATTCACATACCATAAAATTTAGTATTTTAAAGGGTATACGTTTCTAATGTTTCAGCACACTGGTCATGTCACATAACCAGTGTCACCACTTCTAGGACACTTTTACCATTTCCCAGAGAAAGCCTATATTCATTATCCCTGACTATACTCCAGTTCATTCCCTTTGTCAGCTCTGGATGACTACTAATCTATGTTCTATCTATATGGATTTGCCTCTTCTGGACATTTTCTGTAAATGTAACCATATGATACTTCCCCTCTTGTGTTTAGCATCTTTCACTTAATGCTTGTGAGCTTGATCCATGTTTTAGCATTTATCAAAACTTTATTTCTACTTTTGAGTATTATTTCATGATATTGATAGATTGTATTATGCATGCCCACTTATCACTCAATGGACATTTCTTGGCTATTATGAAGAGTGGTGCCATGAACACTTATGAATCTATCCAGTTTTCAACTGCAGGATCTTCTTCCTTTCAAATAAACACCAATCTCCACAATCCAAAACAGAATGGTAGATTCTCAGGACCAACTTACTTGTTAATATGTCATATACTTTCATTTTTTTTCTGGGAATGCTGGACATTGTTCCCCGGGGTTATGTGTGTATGAAGCAGGTCACTTATCATTCTGCTCTCACTCAGCCCCTTTTTCCTTCTTGAATAACCTGTTTTACATAGCAATGGGGGCCTGAATACATCCCCCAGTTTTGTAAATTGAAATATTATCAGCCTGCTTTTATTTTAACATCTTCAGATTTTATGCGTATATAGGTTTCTTACTATGTATGTCTGTGTACTATTTGCATGCCTGACACACATGGAGGCTGGAAGAGGGCATCAGATACCTTAGAACTGAAGTTAAGGGTGGTTGTGTGCTGCCATGCAGGGTTGGGAATTGAGCTCAGGTTCTCTGAAAGGGCAACTAATGACTTTAACCATTGAGCCATCTCTCCAATTTGAAGAGGTTGTGGTCTTTAGTAGACCATGAGGCCATGAGGGCTCTGCCTCCATAATAATTAATATTTGGGATTTTATGAAAGAGTTGTCTGGAAGTCATCTACTTCTTTTCCTCCCTCCTTCTGCCATGTGATGTCACACAGTTAGTGGTAGCATCATGTAAACAGAGAGTACTCCATACCATACACTGATTCTTAGACTTTCTAGTCCTTAACAAGGTGTCTTAGTGAGTAGAAGAAACACTTGCTGCACAGGCCTTGTGGCCTGACTATCATCCCTAGAATCCCTATAAAGGTAGAAGAAGAGTGCAAACTCCACAAAGTTGTTCTCTGACACACATGATACTGCATAAGTACATTTACACACACACACACACACACACACACACACGCACACACACGTTTCTATTGTTTGTTTAAGAGTACCAATGGGCTGGACTAAGACAATTGGCTTCCCAGACATGTTGCTTCCCTAGTTCACTGGCCCTCTTTTCTCAGTCTCTTTTGCCCCTTTTTCTTAAGCTAACTATGAAGTGCATGAAGATCATTCTGTTGCTATCTTTTCTTAGTCTATACTCACTTTTCTGGATATCTCATCTGTTTCACGGATTTAAATACATTTTAAACTTGGTTGATTCCAAATGTGGATCCCTAGCTTCTCTTCAATTCCAGACTTATGTATTTAAATGTTCAACTAATTGTCAGAAATTGAATTTCTAGTCTCTTACCTTACAATACTTCTTGTATAATGTTTCTTTCTAAGAATAGAAATCCCTATATTCTGTTGCTTAGGACAAAAGCCTTGAAGTTGTCTTTGACTCACTTCCTCACAAATCCTATATAACTTTGTCATTAAATATTGATCATTCTTATTTTCACAATGTATATAGAATTTTTGACACATCTTTACATTAATCTATCAATGTCTGTCTATCTATCTATCTATCTATCTATCTATCTATCACCTATCTACCTACTTCATCGGGGGGGGGGGGAGTCAAAGAACAACTTGTTGGGGTCAGTTCTCTCCATCCACCAGGTAGGTTCCTGGGATCAAACTCAAGTTATCAGACTTGGAGGCAAGCACTGTTACCTGTTGAGCCATCTTACTAGTTCAAGTTTATTAATACATTTTATACCATATTCACAAATGTATGTATACACGTATATATATATATGTATATATATGTATACATATATCTATTTGTCATATAACATCACTATTTGAAATTCTATACAACTTATGGTCCTCCAGTATAATGTAATCTCCGTGAATATATGGAACTTTATCTTTTTTGTTAATGGTTATATCGACACACCTAGCGGGTATGTTCAGTCTGTGTCCTACAGGGTGTGTGTATCTCAGGATAGTTATAAGAGAAAACCAACACAAAATCAACTTAATTAAAACATTATGAAATGTTTGTGAGTCTTTTGGAAGTTGATTTCATAGTTCTTATGTGTGAACTTAGTAGATGACATCATTCTGCCTCAGTATTAAAGGTTAGACATGCCTAAAACATTTTGTAGTACATAGTAACAGATATTAATTGAACAAATGAAAAGGAAACAGTTTATCTGGTTGTTTTGAAAACTAGTTAACATGTCAACTATATTTTTGGAGGACTGAATTTAACAGGCAGGTTTCAAGATAGTTTTTCCTAATTTTAACTGCATTGCATTCTGGAGTGACACTTATTTTATTAGAAATTAATTTTCCTAAATGAAAAGTATTTAAAGTATGGCTTCTTGACTTGGGATACTTGTATTTGAGTTCTGGATAGCTAGGTGAATCAGGACCTGTTAATATTCATATCTTAGTTACTTATCTGTAAAATGGGAGTGCTAGGATCACATATCCCACATTGTTAGAAAGAGAGCCAAATAAAATAACGTACAATAATTAGCAAACAGGATATCTAGCAGCAAGTGGATTCTTAGAGGACATCAGCTTTTGTTGGTCTTATTAAGATGTAAGAGAATTTAAAGAAAAAAAAAACATCTCCCTTCCCCACAAACAGAGAAAGTCCTTCAACAGAAACTACTGAATCCATTTCTCCAAGTGAAACTGGAGTAGCTATTCGGATCTTTTGTATAAATGACGTTTCTTTGGGAAAGTTCCAAAGTTTGAAGGACAGTTGCTTTGTTCTTTTCTTCAGGAAGTTTTGTGGCCCTAGACTCATTCTCTTCAGTTAGTCTAATGCTGCACAAGAATAGTCACACCTGAAGCACATCACACTTAGTATCTCCACTTCTTCAGGGTTTAAAGCCTTCAACTTGACTGAAACCCCAGGATCTGAGTGCTGACTCTAGGGATTATCCTCACAGGGTATACTGTTAGAAACTAGGCAGTTTTCTTTGTGGGGAAGTGCTTCCCGAGGGCTGAAAGTCTGGCTTGCTGAGTGGATTGACTTGGAAACAAGGTAAGGGCAATGGTCTTTATTTCCATGCCATGGTACTTCCTCGAAGCTTGCTGTCAGATATACTTTGTGTTAGTTCCCAGTGAAATGAAGTTATAACAGAATTAACTAGTCTGTAACTGCCATTGCATGCTAGGTTCCACTTGTGCAGGGACACCAAGGAAGCCTGAGGTTGCACTGAAGCTCTTGGCTCCACATTTCACTTAAGCAGAGCTGCTAGGCAGCATGTGCTCTGTGGAATTTTACATTTGCCTTTCAAGGTCCACTTCTTCCATTCTAACTTCACCCTTATCTCTCACAGCAACAGATATGGAGTTGAGCTGGGCACCGACTTGTTTATTCATCCATTAAACCCCACAGAGATCAGTAAATATTTGTTAAATCACACTGTTACTTTACTGCTTCAGCAGCATCCTTTAGTTTTGTTATTTAGATACAATTTTACCTTGTCTTCCCAGGGATGCAGTAAATTTTTTTTGTGTGTATGGACTTTACACCTCTTTTCTGTCTCCTGCAGTGTTATACTCTACTACTTAGGAAAAATGGGTCCCACCCTAGGAGTTGGGTAAAATTTTCTTTTTGATGACTGACTTTTTATTTTTTATTTTTCTAACTGTGATTGTTAGGAGAAAATAGTACACAACAGCCATAAGTCATCAAACAATGTGCTTACTGGAATTCTGTTTCAAATAAAAACCCAACAAAGGCTGAGTTGGAAATTAGAAACTTACTCATAAACAGTTGTCCATCCATTTTCATTACTTTTTGTTGCTAGAAGTCCCGTGTTTCCTGGGTAGGTCATCAAGGCCAAATTGTACCCTTGGGCTGACACTCTTTTCAGGACTCCATTGCTGCTTATGGTCAGCCAGTAGACTTGCCCGCCAGGCACCACAAGCCATAGGGGCATCCCGCCTGCATCCCGGCGAATATGAACTGAATTGCCATTGCTACTAGTGATTGCACCCAAATCACCTTCAGCGTTGTAGGTGAAGTTATATACATAGTCCCTTGTTATCAAGTTCATGGTATGGAGGTGGGTTCCATTGACAGTGAACTGGTAGAGTTCTTGGTCAGCAGGTGAGGCAATCTCATAAAGGTTCATATCATTTAGGTGAGCTTGGTTTCTGCTGATGGTACGAATTCGAACATTGCCAAGATCTGCTACATAGAGGGTACCATCTGGTGACACTGCTAAGGAGGAAGGGGCTTTCATCTTTGCATCTTTGGCATAACCACCATCACCTATGGGGAGAAATGACCAAATTTAAATAATTGGCACCAAAAGAATTTGAGTGAGTATACCTTAGATTTAAAGCAACACACATCAAAAATAATTTTAAAAAAAAAAGATGCAATCATGGAAACCATCATTCTTTGCATGCCCCCTGATGATTCTGAAACCGATCAGTCCAAAGATTGCAATTCTTGAGTCAGTATCACTAAAGATGAACAGTAAGATGTAATTATCTCAGTTACACCAATTTTGTGAATTCCTAAATCCTGCTGTTCGGAATCTATTGTATTGCAAGATACAAGAACAGCAAATAATGATAGTCACACAAAATTTGCCTGCCAGGCTGTAAGTCTCATTCCTGTTGCTTCTTGCAGGACTCATTTTAGAATCTTCCAGTCCTACTATGCTTAGAGGTCATTTCTTCTGTTGATTTCTGTTGTTCTGCTGACAAAGTATACTAAATCTGTAGGTGTAACAATAACTCCAAATACCAAAGCTGGTAACTGAGATAAATACTAGAGTTACCTTCCAAGAAAGATATAAATTGCTAAAACATCTATATATTGCATTGTCCAGGAAAATACTGGAAATATTGAACAAAATTATGTTGACCAACTTGCTGGCTCAATGAAACACAAACCTTATACGGGCTAGTCATTCCTGGATGAGTCGCTTAATAGGTTTGCATGTAGCATGGAGGGATTCCCATTTCTCAGACATGAGCAGAACAATTGATATTTAGAGTTCTGTTTGATATCCAGAATAACTATTCCATGTTTGTGGAAAAGACTCTTCTTTTCCTCCCCCATTTCAGTTAAAATGGCACTCTTGTTTATGGGATTTTAGAGCTTTGAAAATCAAGTAATGCAGAAGACTGATGCTGTAAGAATTTGCCATTTGTGGAATTGAATTTTGCCTGTGCATTCTCAAAGCAGTCTATTTGGGGTCCTTTAAAAGGTCTAATAGAGCATGCTTTAATCGGGAAAGCAGTCACTTAGAGTATTTTTTTTTCTTAATAAAATCAGCAAATATATATTTAAACCTATATTCCTTTCTCTAAAATCAAAATAATGGAATGATCTTAAATTTGTGTGATGCTAACTATTTTGAGAATCTGAAAAGTTATTACATCTGTTTATCCCAAGACCAGCAAGGTGACATGATGGAGAAATATACTTATCTCTATGTAACAAGTAAGGCAGATGGATTGTGAAAAGGTTTTGTGGCTTTTCTGGGTCACTCAGTCAGCTGTCAGAGCTAACTCCCAATACATTGCTTTCTCCACTAGCGCACACAATTGTTTATATGAATTCCTTTTGTTTTCCTTTAGGCTTTACTGATGCAGGTTTTGCTTTTGAAAACAGAAAGGGGGAGCTGGTGAATTGCTAAAAAGGTCATACCTGAAAAACAGTCACAGTTGGGATCAATTTTGCAGTCGCAGTCAGTGGGGGCACCGGCTATGATGGAAATCTCCCCATTGGTGGTCACTTGCTGAATGCGGTTCACTTTCCTCTCGTCTGTTTCAGCGATGAAGAGCAGCCCGCTGTGGGAGACGCTGATGGCCCTAGCTGACTCCAGAGTGGAGTGAATAGCTACTTTGCTGACCAAGAAATGATCGATGCCGGGCACCTGGCAGTGAATGGGACGCCCTGCAATGATCCGCACGCGCCGGTTCTCAGAAATTTGCAGCACGATGTTGTTATCCAGGATATACAATGAGTTGTCCATGGGATTGACTGTAAGGTCTGTTGGCCACTCTAATCGCACCTACAGAAAGAACAGAACACACATCCTAAGTTACCACATCTTTCTAGAGACAATTTTAACATAAAAATAATGAACAGCACATTGTTTCAGTACTATTACTGAATTTAGCAACATTGATGCTGTCTGGCAATGAGGGATGGATAGGCAATCACACAGCTTGCTAAGCCCATTTATCATTTATGCTATTTCCAACCCAATATAAATTATTTTCCATAGTCCCAGAAGTATCTTCTGGATAAGTGGTTTTCACGGTGTGGTCTTTGGACCAACAACCATAGCATCACTTGGGACACGATTAGAAATATATATTTTGAGGCTTCATCCCAGACTCATTATATCATAATCCCTAAGAATGGAGACTCAACCATCTATGTTTTTACAAATCTGCTAGATGATTCTGAAGGCTATTGCTGTAGGACTTCTGGATCAATAATCCCCACCCCCAAAATCTCTTATTGTTTTGCATATGCATATAAAAGCAAAGTCCTAAAGATTTTGGGGCATTAAAGTAATGGGGAAATCAGATTTTACTCAATCAACAGCCTTTGTGGACAGGGCATGCCATTTAGCATAGGCCTGGTATCCATCCTATGTATCATTCAGGTATTATCCTCTAGCTATTGATTTGCAGTCATAGGCGGGAACACACTTCTTGCCTAGCTATATCTTGATTACTTCTTGGGTCTTCTATCTTGGCAAATAAATGGGTTGGTTTATGATTTCCCTGAACGTATGTTGAGAACATTCTCTGGACTAAGCCTTGTGTTAAGCTTTAGGGATTAAAACAAATTATTCCATGACATAAATCTATGCCCTCAAGTAATTTTTTGGTCTGGTAGAGCCTTTGAAAGCATGATTAGCTCTCCATGTTGTGAGAATGAAGCAATAGAAAGGGTATGAGAGTACTTCACATAGATGTGGAATCAGGATATTAATAGACAAGATGATATGTAAGCCAAGGGTGAAATGACCAGTGAGAGAAGTCTGGTATGAATCCGAGGACGATTTGGGTAGAGCAAATGGCATGGGTAAGTGCCTAAACATCTTAGATGGCATGACTCATCTTGGCTAGAATAAATATTTTAGTAAGGTTAATATAGTTTCAGTGTGTGGAAATAATAAGTGATGGCAACTAGGAGGTAGGCAGTGACTAGATATTACTGAGTAAAACTTGTCGTTTTAAAATTTATATCTTGTGATCCTAACCTTCAATGTGACTGTGTTTGATGCTAAGGTATTTAAAGAATAAATTATGATAGTTAAGACTCTAATCCAAATTGTACAGTGTGATTATGCTAATGGAGATGTTAGGACTGCATAAACTTAGAGGTTGTCTATATGTAGCAAGAAGATGAACATCTGAATGTAAAAAAGAGAGGTCTCAGGAGAAACCAATAGATGTGTCTTTGGTTTCTAGTGGCCAAAGATGTGAGAAAATACATTTTGTCTTTGAAGACACCTAACCTTTTCTAATTCGTTATGGCATTTCTGACAAAAAAAAAAAAAAAAAAAAAAAAAAATACAACAGCTAATGAAAGGAAAGACACAGTCACTTTTGTTCTTGTGGCTGGGGCTAGTCACCGAAGGGCTTTAAAGTAGAAGTATGCATAGTCATGTTTGGGTTTGTGATGAATCTTACTGGCTACTGTTGAGGCAATGTGGGACACAGAGATGAGCTAAGGCAGGCAGGAGGCTTCTGTGCTGGGCAGGTAAGGAGTTAAGATACATAAACTAGGAAGGCAATGGAGGACATTGGAAGTTCAGAGATTTGAGATATGATAGAGAGGAGCAAAACAATGCGTGTGTGTGTGTGTGTGTGTGTGTGTGTGTGTGTGTGTGTGTGTGTGTGTGCTTGTGTCTAGTGTGTCCTGTCCAAGTGCTGTGCTAGATGCTGGGGATATACAAACTAAACATGATTGCACTGTAGCTACTTTCTGGACGTGAGTTGGCTCAGTGCCTGCCCTGCCATTTCCAGATAGTGACGACTTTATCCCTAGGCACTTCTCAGAGAACTGTGCTCCGTGTTTCACTCCCCACATCACCACTCATTACTATCCATTTCTTTCCTTTCAGGCTAGACAAAGGCAGAAAAAAAATTCCTATTCAGGACTAAAATAGTGAAAGTAATGTAACTATTCTTTTTAGCTTTGAGTGAAAGCCGCTGGAAGTCTTTGTTTCTCTCATGGAATCTGAAAGTTTGGAAAGTAGATATGGGCTGTCACTGCATTTTGAGGGCCATTACTTCCTCAGCTGAAAGAGGCCTTATGTACATGGATTAACGAAGTGGGAAAAGGTCCAATCTGATGTCTGAGGTGAGAGCCTTTTTTCAATAATGGTGGGCGACTGGTGCTGCGAGGACACCAAAGGTTGCCTTTGGCTTCCCCTTATTATACCACACAAGGCCTTTTGCCCCCATGTCTGAGTGTCGCCCAAATACTCAGCAACCTCATTGTGTCCCCACATCTCTGTGTGCCCTCTACTTCCACCTCGACAAATGTTGGCCTTCTGTGGTCAGTACCATATGCCTCTGGGCAGCCAGGAGTTTTGAGTGCTAATGGGGTATAAAGCTCAGCTTGTAGTATGCATGTTCTACAAAGCCTTTCAGATTGAGGCCATTGGATAAACATTAAACACCAGCAGCAACAGCTCCCAGAACAGTTTGCGGTGATGTGTCCCTCAGCATGTCTGTCTGAGGCCTTTGCATGTCAGTGCACTGCCACCGAGAGACAGAGTGAATTCTGCTGCCACTGCTATTGCTGCTGTTGCTATTGTGGAGGGTTGACTCTTCCTTCACCCTGTGCCTCCACCTTGGACCTCTATATACACTATCAAACTTGTTCGGAAGCTGTCTGTGTGCTCTAGTCCTATGGAACATGGTCCCGTAGGAAATAAGTCAGGGCTGGCTGAGGAAGAGGAAATAAATTTATTTCAGTACAACACTCCTATTTTGATCGAGTCTGAAGTCAGTGACCCAGAAAAAAACAAAGCTGGCTGAAATGACGTACTAATTATCCCCACTCTGAGAGCCAAAGCCAGGGCAGAGGCTGGGGAATAGCATACACCTGGCAGAAGCTAGGGAAGGAACAATTTTAGCCTCTGGTCTCAGCTATCAAGGCTGCCTCTGAGATAAAGGCTGGCGGCAAGAAATCCAGCTGTGAAATTCTCCAACTCTCTCCACCCGATTTAGACCGATACTATTGGTGTCATGTTTATTAGATTTAATATTGCCTCAAAAATACACCAGACATTGTGTCTGTTTGTTTTCTTTCCCATCAAATGAGCCAGCCTCTGGCAGTTTTCTGTGACTAAAGTGGCCTTTGTGCTTTTGAGACACTTTCTATGCCAACTACACAGAATCCCTTTAATTCCCATTTGATTCAGCAGGGCAGCTTGTCTATGAGATCTGCTCAGATGAAAGATGTGTGCCTACTTAGTAGTCGAGGGGGCTGGTCGTTTTAGAGGACAGACCCTTTTCACTGCTTTTAGATTGTCAGTTCCTTTTATGTCATTCTTATGCTAAATACGTCCATTTCCAGGTAAAATTTCAAGGAACTAGTGCTTTATGCCCACAGTAGAAACACAGCATTTCCACCCTCCCCCAACCCCCAACATACATAGTGATGTTTTTGAGCTGATTCTGGCTGTCAGAAAGGAGCATCTATTAGTTGTGGAGAGATCCCAGCACTCTGAGCTACTTAAATGGATCTAAGGTTAACTTCCAGAAGGTGTTGCCATTTGTAAAATTATTTTTTAAAAGTGGGGGTTGCATGTGGTGGTAGATAAAAGCATATTCTTTTTGAAGTGGGAGTCAAAAGATATGCAAGAGCAGCAATGGAGGCTCTGTCAACTCTGCTTGCTGACCCAGCCTACAGGCAAACCATTATGTCTAATTTGTGGTGCTCGCCCCACCTTGTAAAAATATACTAATTTTTTCAAAATGTCAAAATGTGTTTAAGCTAAACTAGCATTAAAGGTCACTGTCATAGCCTCCAGCTGGTGGAATGGACCTTCCCTGAGAAATAACCCTGAGCATAAAGTAGCTCTTGGTTGGGATGTTGGCACGTGACAGCACTGTCTTCCTCTGCTAATTGAAAACTTGCCTTGAAGGAAGTTGACTCTCGGGTCAACCAGTCCTGTGGTTGGCTTAAAGTTCTAGCTAATTTTGACCTCAGTATCAGTGCAGAAGAGAGCAGGCTCCTATAGAGAAAAACCTATGTGTAAAAACAAATTCTAAACACGAGCCCTTTGATTATACAAAGTTCAAAATGCCCTCAGTTACAGGACTAACCGTACGAGGAAGAAGACATAGACCATCAGTTATATACTTGGTTTCCCTCTAACAATTTGACTCAGGGTTTCCTCCCTTAGTTCTGTGTGATGGTAGGAAAACTAGGCTATCTTGTATGAAGCTTTGATTTTCTTATCTGTAGCAAGGAAAACAGGTTAATTATCACGTGTGTGTGTGTGAATGTGTATACATGAAAAATGTTTTACTTATCATATAGACTAAATGATATGTGATGATGTGTGGTGCTCATCCTAGAACATGGCACACGGAAGGGGGTGCTAGGTGGTATTAATAATGACTTCATGGGCATGGACATTTATAGCTAGAGAAACCCAGTCCAGTCAATGTAGTTCTCTTTCAACATTTTTATAAACTTCATTTTTTCTGTGTAAGATTTTTCAACCCTGTGCCAACTATACTAGAGTTGACATACTATTTTTCTTTAAATTGACCTATTTCTTAAATATGAATATGCACTGCCAATTTCTTTGAATTGGTCTTGATCTATAACACTTCCAAAAGTGGAGAAATGCTAATCTGGGCTGTTAATAGAAGTACTGTTTATTGGGTCCTTCAAAGGTATCAGGTACTTTATATGGATTAGCACTTAATATACTTCAGAAAATAATTATCTGAGAACAATGGTCTCTAGTCCCAATTTCCCATGTTTCTGCCCTTCCTTAGTTCATAGTTATGCGATGGAAGACAGATACAGATATATGTCATTCAATATCGCACAGGCAAATGTCATTGTAATGCATGCTGAAAGTGATATGGGTCCACAGAAGGAAGGGAAGATGAATAAAAATAAAGACCTATGAAATCATATGGGAGTGTTGGAATTATCGACTGGGGTTCATCAGCTATAATACAGAATAGCTATCATTGGTAAATGGCATTCTAAATAGTTTTCCTACCATTACACATAACTAAGGGAGGAAACCCTGAGTCAAACTGTTAGAGGGAAACCAAGTATGTACCTGATGGTCCACTTCTTTGTGCAGTTTTAATTAGTCCTGTAACTGAGGACATTTTGAACTTTGTATAGTCTAAGGGCTCGTGCTTAGAATTTGTTTTTACATACAGGTTTTTCTCTATAGGATCCTTCAGTCTTCCAGATTCCTAAAGAGAGTCATTTTTTTTTTTTTAATTTGGGGTCAGCATCATGCATTGGTAGGATGTTTCGCATCATTGTTCTATAGACATCAGTAGAGTCTTTGTTTCCATTAACAATAGCCAAAAATGTATGTTACCTAAAGAAAAACACCATCCTTTGTTGAGAGCTATTGGACTAAGCTTTAAAAGGATATTCATTCTAAGACTTTTTGCTTTAAGCTGTATATGGTGAAGAGACAATGGTGATCTTTAAAGAAGCTGACAAGTTTAGCTTAATATTTCAGAAATATTAATTAGGGTGAAGTTTGCGGGACAGATTGGGGGGGGGAATGGCCAGTTACAGGATAGTCAATCCAAAGACCATCCATTCATCATTCCATCCATCCATTAATTTGTTCTCCAACCATAAGGAGACACTTATGTTCCTGGCACTTAGAGTCTGGAATACTGCTTCTCATTCCGATTTAGAAGAATGTGGTAGAATTTGGCAAAAGTTATAACCTTCTCCGTAAAATAAATGTTCAGATGTAGGTGAGTGAAGTTATTAGGAGATCAGGCTCTGCTGTTGAAACATCCTGGATCAAAAATTTAAATGCTAGGATTTGATATTGCTGTGGCTTCAGAGAATTAACTAACATAGAAACATTTCAGTCTTCTCACATAGAAATTGTCCCATATAACACCTTCTGGAAAAGTGTAAGACTTCAATTAAAACAAACAGTGTATATCACAAGAGTGTCCAATATGTAAAAAGAGGTCTGAAAAGAATAGGTAATCTGTATCTGAGGGTAAGTTGTACAGTGGTTACAGAAACCCATCCCTGCCTCTATCCTTGTCTCTATCCAGCTGTTGCAATGCTCTCTTTCCCAGACAACATACAAACTCTTAAGAACATGGTCATACTCTGAAAGACTGTCAGTGATTCTATATTACTAGGGACTTGCTTGTTTGCTCTATTCCTCAGGGATCTTTCTAAACAATAAAACCTTCAAGAAATCTTTGATTAATATTGGGACATATTATCTCACATACATTTGTCAGCCAATTCCCTGGCTAATAGTTTGGTTTATTATTTGGGCCACCTTGTTATTTATAGCAGTACACTTGGCCCAGCATAAAGCACAGAACATATTAAATTAATTTCCTTTTTCTGTCAATTAAAAGTCTATTAGCTCTTCCACACTATGGCACATATTAAGAAACCAGTTTTAATGAACAGAGAATGGATTCCTCCCCTCATGGAGATTAGAGTCTTTTGCTGACATCATTTGCTTTATTTTTCTGTAAGCACAAGGGGCTGTCAGTGGCACCGAGCAATCAATCATTCCTTTTCCACTGGAGTCACTTTAAGAAATTAACTATTGTGGAAATTCCTCAAAGATAAGGTATCGTTATCACAGTATTCTACAATCACCATCAATTGCTAATAAGTTCTTTCTCCAGAGTTCCACTGTGTTAGAGAAAACTAGCTATTTTGCAGAGGGTTCTGCCTTCCATCCTACACATAACTTCTGATCTCCCTCCTTTAGTCTATTCAGAGCTTTGTGGTTCTTTTAACAAGTGACTCTGCTTGACTCCGAGCTCTAAGTCTTCTTTAGTAGGACTTTTCAGGAAGTGCATGATTCTCTCCTTTGAGGTGTGCCCACCCTGGGGACAATGCTGTCATGGGACTGAATACTCTGTACCAGGTGTTCTGCCTGAACCACCTTAGATGTCCCTATGCTTCTAAAAGCTGAAAACCTCAGATTGTTAGAATCACTTTTTGTCAGTTTTCAAATGGCATTCTCATTTCTTGACACTGATACTGTTTAAGCATCTTTAAATTTGTAAAAAAATGGAAATGCTGCCTGGTAAATTTTTTTTTCTTTTTCACTTGAAAATCATGATGACACTTTTAAAGTGCTGCCCCCATTGATCTTGCTTTTAAAGAACAGAAATCATTAAAAGGTGAACTATATCAAGGTTCCATGGCCTTGTCAACAAGTATATTATTTCACATTATCTCATATCCACACTCTGTAGCTTTTCCTAATGGCTGGACACTTTGAAGAACCTCTTAATCTTTGCTCAAAACCATCCACATAGTCTGTCTCTATGGTTGTCCAATGAGAGCCGAAGATAAAAAGGGAAGTTATAGTTGCAATATTCAGTGAAGATGAATAGGTAGTGTCAATCCAATCATGACTTACAAGTAGGCTGATCTTTAGAATTAGTGTACTACAGAGCACATCGACTAAACTGTATTTACCTCAATGTTCCTAAGTTAATTTTGAAGTGAGTAAAAGAAAGTAAAACAAAGCAAAGCATCTCCTATACCCTGCACTACAAGCAGTGTTGGCATATTTCATCTTCCAATAATTTACACCTTTATAAGCAAGTCCATTTAGGGACACTATTTTTTTAAGTGCCATCTTCCTTTGTAATAGGGGAAGACCAAAATATATCTAGGTGGCATTTCTCCCTTTCATAAATTTGAAGATTCTCAGACAGAATGAGGGTCAATATGAATCTCAAAAGTGTGCCTCTTGATATTCCTGTGTCAGAGATCTCCAGTCCTAGGCCTATCCTATAATTCATTCAATTTTCCTCCTTAGTGGTAAACTTCATTATTATGTAATACATATTGCTATTTAGATCAAAACATTATTTGCAGTTATCTGTGTCCATATGACAAAGTTCCAGGTAGAATTATGTAAGAGGAAGCGGGGAATCATCTAAACCCACAGTGTATGTTGTAGAGATTGCTCAACAGAGAGCTAACTGACCTGGGAGATGCTTCCTATAATCTTATCTATCTTTGGGACATATGAATGTTGAAAGTTTTGTCAGATATGTTGGACCATGATATTGCTTAGAAATGGAAGTTATGTGTTCAGTCAGTAGTAATGAGGGAGCTTGAATGCTTAATGAATCTGTGGAGCTTCCCTCTCAGTCCTGAATAGTACATCTATTCTGCCTGCTATCTTGTTTGCATCTGTGTTGTACTGGGAGTTTGTGTTATTCTCCATGGAATATAATCAGAATGAATATGATGATTTAGTTGTTAGGTTTTCATATTGACTGGAGGTACCGATTATACCACTATAGATACACTGGCTTATACCGCTATAGATACACTGGCTTAACAAATTTTGAGTGTTTCCTCTTTGGAGAAATCACCTGTATTTACAAAATTAAGTGAAATCAAATTGAAATGAATTAATATTTTGGTAAATGTGGGAAATACAACTTGGGCAATAACCCTAGAAGTACAATAGTGGCATGTATACCTTGGTAGTAACCAACTGCTCTCTAATTGGTTTAGGATCTATTTAATAAGGGGTAAATAATTCCTGGTACTGGGAACCTAGTCAACTATCCAGGACTTATGAAGTCATGAATCTTGCATAAGAACCCAACCCACAACTGGCACTTTACTGAACCAGCATAACCCTTAACTACTTTCTAAATATTTTTCATATTTCCACATAATTATAGTTATCATCGCCCATCAAAGAAACATATAATTGCATCAGACAAAGGGCATTACAGGAAACTTCAACCAATCAACATTCAGACTTGAGGAGCCCAGTTCCAACTGCTATATCTGTAATACAATGAAACTATGTTTGAACATATCAACAGTTATCAGGACTGCTAAGAGGTCCAGAGACTAAAAATCTTGAGGATGATTATTCTAGAGGAAAGAAATAGTGAAAGAAGAAAAAAAGCACATATCTCTTCTAAGATGGCTCTGGGGTCCATAATCCCTGTTTGAGAGCCTGAAAATTCTCACTTCCACTTGAGACCCAAAGTCTGATGGGTGCTATAAAAGTTTGTTCATAGAGCCATCCTAAGAACAATCAGCATGTACATATTCCCTATGAGTCTTCTGTATAATTGCCACTACCTCATCTTAATAACAGGCATAATTGCTCTGAGTTTCCGTCGACCCTTTCTGGAAACTCTTTTCTGAAGCCTCAATTTTGGAAATGACACTTGTGAATACACAGAATGTTGAACCACTTCCACTTTTCAATTTACAGTCAAAGTCATCTATCAGCAGGAGATGAAGGCCCAGTGTGAAAACTACAGAATGTCCTTCAGACTTCACAGCTAATTTGTTTGTAAATTCGATTGTTATTGTAAGAAGAACATATTGTACATGATGCTACTTACATGGTGCTTCTTGCCAATTTACTATTTGTGTCTGCTGTATCTTGGGTTTTATCATTGCAGTCAAAGAAATGAACCCTTTCTGTACTTGTCAAAGTGGGAGAGGAACATGGAATCTTTACTGTTTTCTCTTTTGAGTCTCTATTTTAATTTTACATCTATTTAGTAAATACTTATTGCATATTCATCACTGTGGGGGTAGACTGGCTGAAGGAGGGTCACACAGATAGCAGTCTAGGAAAATATAAAATCATGTGAGGCCAGGTGACAAGAATGTGTCTGTGATAGGTGATCTGTGATCACTGTGTGTCTTTGTGCAGGAGATGGGATTCTTGCCCTCCCGAGGGCCAAGGTTTTGCTTGCACAGAAAAGCCTGGGGCTTTCAAAGGAGTCCCTAAAATCATTCTTCAGTTGATTTCTGCTGAAAAGTTGCAGAAACTTGTATGTTGCAGGTTGTTAATATTATAGCATTGGCTCAAAAAGATAGGCCAAGCTTCCAATTCCCTTTGGCACCTAGAGCAATTTCCAGGCCAGAAGTGTGAGTGCATAGCTTTTATGAAATGGTCTGATTTCATTGATCAGCCACTTTGAGATTATGTTTTCATTTCTGTAGCTACTGCTAACCCTTCTTGCTGATGTAATATTTAAGAAAGAAACTATTAAAAAATTTCACCATGGAGATATGAAGATGTAAGGGTGCGTGGCTATGAATGAGAAGAGGAGGCATCACAACTCATGATTGCTCTCCTCCGAAGTTCATTTCAAGTTAGACTAGAATTCCACAGATTGTCTCTCTCATCTTAACTCTGTAATGTTTCCAAATGATAAGGACATTAATAACAGCAGATGGCCTAATGAATATTTAAAAGGAGGATTTAACTGGCTGTATTATCATTAGGGCTTCAGTGTGCTTCCGGGTTTAGCCCACCACTTCCCTGTGTGAAAGACAAAAGCACACATACTCAACAGATGGCCCAGCTCAAGCTTATGTTTCCAGAACTCTGGAGATTGACCACAATTTAAGGAAGCATTCAGATTATAGACTTGAGTCTGAACAAAACAAAAAAAAATTAGGTGATGAATATTGAATACCTGAGTTTTAATGAGTGGGGAGTCTAAAATCACCCTCACAACACATGGAGCAGCTCTGGTTGAAGTCTTTTAATAACAGTTTTTTACAGATTCAGTAATGATGAAATCCTCTGTGGCAAACAGTCCACTCTAATTAATGTTTCATCCAAACTGTAAGCATATCTGAGTGACTCCAGCAGCAACAATGACATGAAAATCTAACACCTCATTGCACAGTACGCTAGTTATTAAGATGCTGTCTCACAGCTCCAAACTCACCCTTTTAAAGACATTGCTTTGTGTTGCTGGGGTTGAGACTATGCTATCTACATTTTCTATTTTGCCAGCTGGATTTCTGATAGATTCTGACAATACAGAAAATAAAGGAATGCTGCGGGGCTCAAGGAGTGAGAAGGGACATGTTCCTTCCTGCTTGCTTTCTATTCCTGTCAACATTACCTCAATAGTAGTCCTTCATTCTGGCAGCAATAGCTGGCTGAGCTTTCCAGCTAATTTACATAGTCTGAGACTCAGTGTTATCATGCCCTTTTATAGGTACCAGCACCAAATTTGTTATTAGTACATTCTTAATGTGAGAATGCTAGCTAGCATCCTTTTCTCAACAGTCTATGCTCTACCTCTATGGAACAAAACTACCAAGTTTCTAGGTTCTGACAATATCAAACCCTTCCTTTTGTTTTCTAGGCCTAGGATTGGTAGCCATTTCCTGAAGGTATTTATGGTAGTTTTCGTAACCTATGTAATACCTGTGATACCCATCCCATGTGTTAAGTAGTGTTATAATAAGTAGGCACATTTTATTTTCTCAATGATTCTCGAATAATATTTACAGCTTGAAACCAAATAGAAGCATAAAGGAAGAGGAATGCATTGCTAGAGGTCAGTGGTAATAGTAAAGTAGTTGTGGTGGTTAGTCTGAATTGTCAACTTCACACAATCTTGAGTCATCGAGGGAAGGGTCTCTGAGAATGTCTGTGATGGGTTACCTTAACCTTGTTAATTGATGTGGTAAGACCTGTCCCATTGTTAGGTGGAACCATTGTCTGGGCTTGGGGTCCAGGACTGGTAGAAAGACTGTTGATTGAGTCTTCACACATGCATTCATTGTGCTCTTCTGAATGTGGACATTATGCACCTAGCTAGCTTCTCAACTGACTTCCCTGCCATGATGAACTGAGCCTTGAATTGTGAACTAAAATAAGCATCTTTATCCTTTAAATTGTTTATATTAGAGTATTTTATTGTGTCATCAGAAAATTAGCTAAGATGCTGGTGAATGTGAAATAGTAAACGTGAACAAAAGCTATCATAGGTCATCTTGTTATTAGTCAATGATTTCTTCCATATATTAGCTGGCCCAGACCGAGCTTGAAGTAATAGCTGCTAAAATTGCCATTAAAGTTAAAAAAAAAACACCCACATAAAATAAAGTTGCATGTTAGGGAATTTTGTTTTGAATGACGTTAACTAGAGTGTTTTTGACATTCTTGAAATGCTCTCATTCTGTGTACAACCTTCTCATTCTAGTGTTATGTGAGGATAATTTCACAGTAGGTTATATGATTTACCCACATGCCTTTGGAGTTACAACTGAGTACTTAATATTCATGAGATTGACCTACAACAATATTTTCGGTGTGTCCAGAATTTTTTTTGGAAACAGTAATGTGTTAAGTATCTACCACTACATTTTTGTTTTTATATTCCCTCTTAATAGTTACCTTGTTAGATGGGGATCCTTGTTTCAGAATGGTTTTCCCCTGGATTTGGGCAATGGTAGTGCAGTGAGGGATGAACCAAATGGATATGAGAGTATATCTCAGTTGCTTTTCACATGGACATTGTAGACACTAAGAGAGAAAGCTGTATTTTGTAGGATTGACTATATTTTGTTCATAAAATTTGGAATACTAAAACATTTACTGGAATAAACTATATGACACACTTGAATATCAGACTTTCCAAATGTCCGGTACTTACAATGATTATTTATCAAATGAATTCCATGCCAAAAAAGAATGTGTCTCAGGGTAAGCCCTCTCAACAAACGTACTCCATTGGTAAAAGCTTTGCATGTTCCCTTATTCATATTTCCAAATACTCTGAGTTTTATGTGACTAGTTGATCCTCTTGTTATGTAGAACACCATCTTTCAATTGTGTTTCCATTTGATAAAGAAGGGTTGGTGTTGATTTATGTATTTCCCCTTCCTATAGTTAAGAGGGACTTGGGCCTATACTTAAAGGAATAGTCATAAAGATAAAGAGGCCAACTGGCTTAAGCTGGGATATTGTCATAAAATATCTAGTGACAAGCTCGTGAGTTTATCAACCAGATATTTTTTGTATCTTAGACAGCTTCAGGGTCACCTCAAGTCATGGAGCATGCCAAGCAAAATGTGGAGAAGAATGCATGGCTCAAAAGTAGTTTGCAAGCTCTGCATTTTGAGACGCTTTTGGAACTTTGGAGATGCTTTTCCTCTGGTGCTTAATAGTTCTAATAAGAGCTATCATGCCATTGTCCTTTGTTGGAAAGAGGACACTGCTGAAGGAGTTTTATTTATGTGATAAATTATGTTTTCGATATAGCATTGAACACGGTACTTGACTTTTATTTTAAAGTGCCTGAAAAGTCTGCCTATTTGCTTTTGTGCAGACATTTCAGTAGAATTTGGATATGCTGAAGTTGAAGCCTACCACTCTCTGCTTCGTTTTCAAATGTCTTGAACTGCCAACTTGTAGGCATCAATGCAAATATCTGTAATAACAGGTTATTGTATTAGAATTTACTGATAATATATTTACTTTAGAGATGTAGGCCCAAAGTGCATGTAAAACTATTTAAGTGAATTTGGAGAACAAAAGTATGTAAAGGAAGCCAGTATGTAATCTTGTTGACACATTTCTTCCAGTTTATCACTTCGGTAAATCTTTTATATTAGATTAAAAACCCTGATAGAAATCTTTAGAGCTTGAATATCTTGAAACAAACAAACAAAGGAACCAACAAACCTAAAAACTAACACTAACAACAGTAACAAACCAGAGTCATTGGATGGTGAAGGGGCTCACAGACTAAACTTTATTAAAAAATCCAAGGGCAGTGCTTTCTTCTGAGGAAAAGCTAGTTTCAAACTTTCTTTTGATTTTGTACTCAGTTGGAAGCCTTTCTGTTTCAACTTGTTTTGGTTTGAGCATGATAGCATTCTTATATTGACATAGATAAACTTTGTTATTTACTCTAATATTCATTTGATTTTTGGCAAAATTGGCCCATCTAGAGTGACTGCAGGCTACTCACTAAATAAGCCACCTTCACCTCTCAAGTTTAAAGAGATGGGCAGGTGATCTAAGAATCTCAAATACACAGGTGTATGCAGTACCAGTAGATTCCAGCCTTCGTCCTACAATCAGCATATCAGGTCTTGAAAGTAGAAAGAAAATGAAGGATTTGGGGCACCATTCAATGACTAGCAAGTCTTCCACTAAGTGATCTACTTAGAACTTCACATCAGCATTAGGCTGAAGAAATCCTGAGTGAAGGTCAAAGCAGGCTAAAATAAGTTTCTGGAACATGTGGTTGCTGCAGCCCCTTAGACACATCCACCGATATTTGCCTCTCTGCAAAAGGTACACTTCCATGATTTGGGCAGATCAGGAGTATTACGTAATTTATCAGTTCCAAACTTCTAGTTCTTTTTACTCCAGTCCTGTAAATTATCAGTTCAATTCTCCATATTGGGAGAACAAGGTCAAATACTGCAACTATTTTTCCTATTACTAGTATAATATTTTATTGAGCACTTGTAAGCCAAACACTCTGTTAAATGATTTATACATATTGACCTCACTGAATCTTTACAACCTCCCTATGAGGCAGGTACATTATCATTCCCATTTATAGATAAACAATTTTTTTCAAGGGCATCCATCAAGCATAGATGTAGGCTTTGAAATTAAGCAGTCTGTGTTGCTAACCACTGTGCTTTATTGGCTCTATATTGGTATTACTGTGAAGGAGAAGCTACACAAAAGACCTGAATTTGTCTTTTGAATCGCCTATTAAAGGCTTAAAGAAAATCTGGCTGGCCTTCCCCGTTCCAGAGGGTGCTTTTATTTTTATTTTTTTCCTGTAGGTGACAGAGCCAGGAGACTGGGTTTCAGCTGCATAAGCAATAAATAACATTACCCAGGAATACATTTAGATTAGACATGGACAACAACAGATATTACAAAATCAGAATAACTGCCTTGCAAACTTATTTTGTTCTTGTGTCCTCCCATTTTAGCAAGCATATGATGAATCGGCAGAAAATGTTTCCTGAAGATGCCAATTACCATCTTACATCACCCTCTATATTTGTAAAGCACTTCATACTTTAGCAAGTGCTTTCCCATTAAAAAAGAGAGGCCACTTAATCAACAATTGGGTAATTTATTGAATTAGCCTTCATAAGGAGGAATAATTAACCGACTCTAAAATTCTAGCGTCAGTTAAAAAAGAAAAAAAAAACCCAACATAGTGCTAAAACTGGAATTAAGGAGCACCTTCTTTTGGGTCAAGAACTAGACAAAAAATGAACTTTTCTATATTGCTATTTCAGAGGCGATCAGAATGAATGATTCAGAAAGTTTTTAAAAAATGACTAAATGGCAACTTAAAGCAGTGGCTATTCCGCACTTTTAATCCAATTTATTGCCTTGATGTTGAACGTATCTTTCATTTACAAGTGAGTAACATGGAAAGCCATTAGGAACTCCTGAGGAAATAATTTTATAAATGGTGTTGGTTTGGCTACAAAAGAAGACATTTAAATGATTCTGATTGCTACTACATTCTGTGGTAGCAAAATATGATTGTTATATAGCTTGAAGTTGGTGTCTTTTTTTTCTACATGCCTATTTAGCTGGTGATTTGATTGAGTTAATTTTGAACTACTGAAATAACCAATTGCTGAGCAGCTACGTTGCTGTTCTATTGTGGTCCAGGCATGGCAAAAGTGAAAGAAGGCTCAAAATTCCACTGAATGGCTGGCTGGTAGGAGGACCTTTTTGTTTTGTTATGGCTTTTCGAGATAGGGGTTCTCTGTGTAGCTTTGGAGCCTGTCTTGGAACTCTCTCTGTAGACCAGGCTGGCCTTGAACTCACAGAGATCCACCTGCCTCTCTGCCCCCTGAGTGCTGGGATTAAAGGCGTGTACCACCACTGCCTGTCTGAGTATTTTTGATGTCAACTAATCCATTACTTGACAATTACTATGTAAATGGCTATTTCAGTTGGTTAAAGTAACCATGCCAAATTAGGAGGGTATAAGCAAGCAATTGACACTGAGGCTGTAACATAACTTCCTTTTTCACTTTCTGGGCCGCATTCATCTGTTATTATATCTTCTTTCCACCTCCAAATGTCCCTTGCTTGTTATGTCATCACTTCTTTCTATTCCTGTTGCCCACTGGTACTGCTAGGTAAGACATATATTTCCATATATTTCAGCTACGCTAGCTTTGTCTTTTGTATCTTGCCGTTAACCTGTAGCCATCTCTCTCTTTCCACCACACATACCTTTATTTGAATTATATAGGGTCACCACAGCCATTTTCTTTGCGTTGACAGTGAGATGGACCTCACAGTTACAGAAGCATTGAGAGGGTGTGGTGGGAATTGAGGTGGTGAGAGTTTCATCTCCAGTGGCAGGAACTTTTAAAATAAACTTTTTTTCCCCCTGGGAGATCCCTTTATTCAAGCAAACTTATTATAATTCAGATTTTCTTGATTCCCTACAGAGCTTCACAAACTCGGAAGTCAGTCCCTGCAGGGAATTTCACTTATAATGGCCTTCATTCGAGAGATCTAATTCTGTTCTCATTCAGTGTGCACATGGGAGAGTGATGGAAGTGCACAAAGAAAGGCAAGTTACCCCTGAAAAGCTTGAGTTTCAATATCATCTGCATCACTCAGGGTGAAGGAGGACATTCTATAGATGTGAAAGGGTTTTCAGGAGAGAGAAAGAGAGACAAAGCGAGACATTAGGTGAGAGTTGAAGAAAGGAAAATAGAGGTGCCTTTCCCCCTCTTAAATTGCTGTTTCTTTTTAGTTTTTTTCTTCCAAGATTGCTGTAACTTTTCATGCTTGACTGTTATTATATATGCATTTAAAAAAAAAAACAACAGAAAATGCTGAATCTACTGTATAAAAGAATTGGCATGTAGATTTTGAAAAGAATGTTTTATATGTCCCCCGTCTATCCAGTTGTAGTTTTTTTGAAGCTTGCATAAAAATTCTAAGCACAAGAGAAAATGGCTTTTTTTTCAGTTTTGTAGAGAGTGGAAGACAGCCAGGGAAGCCAGAGGTCTGTTGCTTGGGGCAGGTGGTGTAATGCTGACTGATGGGAAGTTTTTTTTTCTTTTTTCTGTTAAGGAAAATGGCCACAAAGAATATCGATTCAAAATTACTAAAGCCCAATATGGGTGAAAGGATTTTAAAAGAAAACCTAACTTCTTTACTAAATTCAACATTTGTGCTCTTTTTTTTTCCATTTGGCTAGGAAAAATTACCACTCAGAAAGAACTTGCAAATGGGCTTTGCAAATCAATCTCCTCCTCCTTATCACATTATTATTGAAAACTAGTGGATGGCTAACAGAGAGGGTTAAACATAAATCCGACTTCAGAAGAATCAGATTGTGTCCAATAAACTTCATGGAAGGTGCTTGATTCAGAAAAAAAAAGTACCTTCCAATGCATGTTTACGAAACATCCCCTACTTATTCTGTGATCAGGAAGTAGTGTTTTTGGATCATATGAATGCAAACAGATTTTGAGAAGCAATTCTTGTCTCCTTTAAACTGTTCTTAATACTTTATGGAATCTTTGTAGTATGGTTCAAACAAGCATTTGTGCACTGATAGATGAGGAGATAGTGAGACATAGGGTCTTCCAGGACTCTGCCTTCACAACGTATGCCAAAAATATGATATTAAGGACTACAGGGATGCCTCCTGCTCTTACTGCTCTTGCAGAGGACCTAGGCTTGGTTCCAAGGACCTATACTGGACAGATAAAAATCACCTGTAACTCCAATTCCAGGGGAGTCAAAATTCTCTTCTGGCCTCTATGGGTACTTGCACATACACGACACACGTAAACTCATGTATACATAAAAGTAAAAAGTATAAATAAGTCTTCACAACTGCGACCTCATTGTGAAGAAACATCACTTGAGCCTTAGCTGTGGTTTCTTAATGTGTGCCTTTTGCTCATTAACATATTCCCAGACTGCCTTGGTGGTCACTAGAAGAAGTGTCATCGAGTAGGGATGGATTTACTGGGACTTTAAAAATCTATTATTTTACAAATGGAAACTTACTTTGTTTGAAGTAAATATCGTGTGTTTAAAAACAACCAGAAAAGGGAAACAAATCAAGTATGTGCTTTATAGGCAATGGGGAATTAGTATTATCTGTGCTTGGGTATCTGTTGTTGGGTTGAATATCATAGTAGCATTAGGCTTCCTTAAAGTAATAAATCCAGCTCTCAGAGTTATTCTTGCTCTAACTCCCAATTACATTGTATCTAAGCATGGGAGGCAGGACAGAGCAGAAAGACTAAAAGGAAGCAATGAGAATAGAGATCTGACTCTTCACAATCAATGCATTCCCTGAAGTGAAAAACATAGCTACAGAGAAAGGGAAGCGATACCTCGGAGCTTGTACTGAGAGTTGTTGAGCTTCACACTTTAGTTAAAAATATATTGATTTTGAGTAAATGGCTGATTTTATTGCCAAAGCAAATTTTATTTCTTGAGATGATTAGATTTTATTAAACTATTTCCTAACTGTCACTAAACACATGTTCTGTGACTAAACAGCACAGCCCTCAACCACGTGGCATTCATTTCTTGGCTAAATAGAATGATATTTGATCAGCTCCAATTTTGAAAATGTGCAAGTTGAAAGAATGCCCACCTGAGGCCTGGAAGTTTATGCTCAGAACTTGATTTTTATCACTTTATAACTCAATGGTCACAGCATACTCTGTGTCCTTCCCAGGACCAGTTTTCTCCTCCATTGATGTGAACAATAAAACTATCCTTTTAAGTATGGTTAGGTTATGGAGATAAAATGGAACAATGTATAACAATGAGACTGCTTACACACACATATATGATCTCTATCTCTTTACACACACACACACACACACAAACACACACACAGGAATTTCTCAGTCATAAAGAAGAATGAAGTTATGGCATTTGTAGAAAAATGGATGCAATAGGAGATACTCATACTAATCAAATTAGACTAGTATCAGAAAGACAAATGCATGTGTTCTGTATTTTCTATGGGCACATAAGATCAAGTGTGTATGTATGAATGCATGTAGAGTATGAATGTACTGAAGTTGAGGAACGAAGAGGACTGATGAGTAAGGAGAGGAGAAAAAGAGGAGCATAGTGAGTATGGGGGAATATGTGAAAATATAAATATATACTTGCATTAAAATCATCCTTATATACCTCAGTTACCATTTATAGTGGAAATTTAGCATTCAAATTCCCAGTAAATGGTAACAGTTAAGTTTAACATTTTATGAGAGAGAGAGAGAGAGAGAGAGAGAGAGAGAGAGAGAGAGAGAGAGAGAGAGAGAATAATGACTTGTTATTAAGGAGTTTATTTCTGAGGGTCCATTTTTCTAAGAAAGTGTTGAAGACTAAATAACAGGAAAACAAACCACTGCTGCATCATTTCTCTAACTATGTAGCATGGCCAGGACTTGATTTATTGGAGACATGTTGGTTTCAAAATGCAGGGTAAATAAGATATAACTTTAGCAATGTGTTTATATTGTTGTAGAGCTATCTTTATGTGAATACTAAGTTCATCTTTCTCACACCATAAGGTCTGAATGATTTCTATCTAGCATTTGCTTGAAAAGTTTCAAAAGGTGGGAACCCTATAAAATCCTTTGATCATATATGCAGTTTTCTTGTAGTCTTACAAACAGTAAGCCCTTCTTAAGAGTTGAGTTAAATCTTCATGCTGCAGCTACTCCCTCTCCCATACATTCCCATCAGCACAAACTGTGAGGTCTTTTCTTAGGGATTTGTTTCTGCCTTCATCCATCAATATAGTTTGATTTACTGAAATATGAAGCTGAGCAGTATGTAATCCCAGCTGGATCACTGCAAGTACTATTCAAAGCAATTGAGCCTTTGCTCTTGGAAGGTGATATGATGCTCCTTACTCAGCTGTCTTCTTTCTAAGTGAAGACTGCTCATGTTCTTAAGGACAGCCAGGAGAAACATGGGTCACAGTTGTCTGGACAGACAGGAAGCTCTGGGAATAATCACTGAGGATCTAGGCAGCTGTGGCACACACATGGTCCTTCCTGGAATCATTCTCTTCACTCCCCTACTGGGTTGCATTCATTGTACATCTCTCTTACACTGATTATTTTCTTATACCTAAGAGGATGCATAAATCATACCTGGTATATTTCAAAGCTAAAGCTCACCATCAATCCAACTGTTGTTCAAATCAGCTTATCATCTTATACACAGCCAAACATCTGAAAGAATTGTCTATTTTCATTTCTGTTCTTCATTTTCTACTCTAGTATAACATTCCAGCTCTTGCCAATTAGCATCCTGCTTGCCTGAGTCGCTAACATTGTAAAATTAAATGGCTTAAAAGAAAACAAAACAAAAAACAGAAAACAAAAAAACATCCACTTTTATTGCATTATATCTACTCAACCTGAGATACTGATTTTGAAAATCTTGTTTTTTTTTTTTTTTTTTCCTCATATCTTCTTGGTTTTCACCTTACTTGATCTTTTCTTCTTAGCCTTCTTTGTGCACATACATCCTATCATTTCCTGTTCAAACTTTGCTGTTTCATAGTTTGTTTTAAGCCTTTTCTTCCTTTGTACTTTATGTATTCTACCCAAGGGTTTCACTGATCCCCCGTTTTCTATTACTATAGATAATAGTAAAGTGATAATCATGGATACTTTCTTCATTTCAGACCTTGAGCTTTTGACGTCTATCCAATTTTTTTACAGGCCTCTTTGTCTAGGCCGGCAGTTCTCAATCTTCCTAATGCTGTGGCCCTTTAATAAGTTCTTCATATTGTGGTGACCCCAAACCATAAAGTTATTTTTCAGTGATACCTCATAATTGTAATTTTGCTACTGTTGTGAATCATAATGTATATGCCTGTGTTTTCTGATGGTCTTAGCTGACCCCTAAAGGGTTGCAATTCAAAGGTCGAGAACCACTGGTCTAGACTCTACACATAGGCATCTCAGACTCAAACATGTCCCAAACTGAACCCTTCATTCAATTCCTGCTTAGATCTGCTTCCCTTCTCCTTTTATTCTCTGTCAGCGATTGGTACTTGTACATTGTTCTTTATGGTGGAAATTAGTCAATTAGGCATGTCTATGGTTTGAGTTCCCTGATTTGACAATTCATATTTTGTCTCAATTCATATTTTGATATTTTATATTCAATTGCCAATAGTGCTTGCTTATGAAGCTTCATGAAACTGGGCAGTATCATGATGAGGATCAACACACAGATGTGCTACAAGGAAGTAGCAGCTCGTCACCTGTGGTTGTTTGAATGAGAATGTCCCTATAGACTCATATATTTAAGTGGTCCACAGTTGGTGGACTTTGTTTAGGAAGGATTAGGAGGTGTGGTCTTGTTGGAGTAGGTGTGGCCTTGATGGAAGTGGTATGTCACTGAGGGTGGGTTTTGAGGTTTTAAAGCCCATGCCAGGCCTGGTCTTGCTCTCTTTTCCTCCTGTCTGCAGAGCAGGATTTAAGTTCTCAGCTACCATTCCACAGTTCCATGCCTGCCTGCCTACCACCATGCTCCTCACCACAACAATTATGGTCTAACTCTCTGGAACTGTAAGCAAGCTCCATTTAGATGCTTTCTTCTATTAGATGCATTGGTCATAGTGTCTTTTCAATAGAATATCTAAGACTCCACCCCCCAAAGCAGCTTATTTTCTATGGCAGTCTGTCTCTCTCTCTCCCTCCTCTCCTCCCTATCTCCCCCTCCCTTTTTTCTAGACAGAGTCTCGCTATGTAGCTCTGGCTGTCTTAGAACTCACAATGTAGATGAGGGTAGCCCTTAACTCAGAGAGATTTGCCTGCCTCTGTCTTTCAATTGTTGGGATTAAAGGCATGCATCAGTATACCTGAATTGTATAGTAGTTTCTTTAAAGGCCATTAATCACCAATGCATTGATATATTTTGTTCTTGTCATACCTATATCACCACAACATCCTTTTAAATGGTCTCTTGCTCTCTAACACAGTTTTGCTTAACCCTGTTCTGTATCCCATAATCAAAACAACTTCTGAAACTTATTTTTTTTTGATGGCAGTGCTGGTTTTTAAATGTAGGACCTTGCTTAAGAAGTATTCATTTTCCCACTGAACAACAGTTGTAGGACTTGGATTTCTTTTCTTTTCATTTTTTTTAGAGATGGGGCTTCACTACGTAGCCCATGCCGGCTTGGAGCCCACTATGTAGATCAGGCTTTCCTTGAATTCAATGAGATATGCTTGCCTTTGCATTCCCACCACTAAATTTAAAGGCCTGCACCACCACACATGGTTCAAATCTTCTCTTAATGCTACCACGTGTGCTCCATTTCCCACTGGATGAAAAGAAAGCTCCAATATGCTTAGAAGTTCCTCCAAAATTTCTCCCCTACTTCTCTGATTCGGTCCTTCCTACCATTTTCATCATAACTGTATCTGCTGAGTGAGCACACAGCATACTACCTACTGTAAATCCCAACCAGAAAGTGGTGTGGGAGCTATTACAGTGTTATTTATGACTAAAAAGTGTCATGTGAAGAATCCCTCTCACAGTGATGAACTTTATATGGTCCCTCTACTGAGACAAAGAGCCCTCTTTTCTGAATAACTTTCTACAGAATCACAACAGTTGTTTAGCGTTGACTGATCACAGTGCTAAGTGTTCAAGTGTTCTATTTTAAGTTAAAAATACCCCACACGTGAATATAAATATAAATATATAAATATATTTTTTTCTATCCCATCCCCTATATAAATACATTCACAACCTTCCACATTTACATAAATAATGCTCCCATTCTTTGGCTTCTGTAAGATCTGGAATCATAGAAATTTAAACTGTTCTGGAACTTGAACAACTGATGTACTCAGATATCTAATAAGAAATTTGTTAATTTTGTTCATTTAGTTTGTTAATTTTACAGGTTTTCCCACTCCTCATTTTATTCTTGTTTCAATTTCTGCAGTGAAACAAGGACAGAAAATGAGAAAAGTCAAATAGGTGCATCTCTAGCATTTTATAGAACACTAGCAGAGGTGGAGAGTGGTATTAGAACTGATGACTAAAGAAACACTGGATAATGTGTGACTTTAATTATCCCTGTTATCCTCAGGTTCAGATGCAATGAAAAATGAAGTTTGGAGTATCCTAATAATAAATAATTGCATCAGTTGCCTATGCAGCAGTGAGCCTACATTTCTTCCTACAGGAACCGCAATTTCAATTAAAGGCTCAAGTAGCAACCTGCTCAAGGAAAACAATGTATTTCCAGAGGTTCTCAATCCATTTAGAAAATTCAGTTTCTACTTTGCTAATGAGTAAAGGCATTCAGATATACTACTCAGTTCTGGACAATGTGACTGGAGAAAGGAGTCCCTTGGTGTCTTTGCTCATTTTGGGACATTTCACAATATGAAATGATTAAGCTTTGTTGTTTAAAGTACTTTTAGACAAGCGTTTTGCTTGTCTCAATATTACCCTAATTACTCTGAAAATATTACATCATCAGAGCTGTAGGTCTGTAAAATGTCAGAGCATAAAGCTTCTTCAAGGATTGCCTACCCTACTTACCTTATATCCACCAAACTTTTGTGTCTACAGACACCAGAACCGTGCTGGAATCATGTTGTATGTTTTAAAATTTCTCTACATGCCATTTGATGATTTGGCAGAATGATGTTAAAAATCAGAATTTTGGATCCAGATGAATGCTACACTATTTTTTCCTCTTTATTCTCTGGCTGGAAGGTTTTTGTTTTTAATGTTTTGTTTTTTGAGAATTTAGTACAGTATATTTTTTATCATATCATTTTTCATTCCCCATTTCTTCCCAAATCCTCCCTATTTCCTATGCATCCGTATACACATTCTCTCCCTCTCACACCAAAAGCCACTAAAGACAGGGATTTAATTTGTGTTGCCCAAACACTCTTTAACACAAGAAAATTCTCGCAGTTTTGCTAAATATGTATGAAACAAATCTGATAAAGGTGTTGCTTTTATTTAAGAAAACTTAAAACATCTCAGAAATAGCTCTTTATATGCACACGAATAACATGCCACACTCACATATTTACCAAATAGATTTCTGAAGATCTTGATCATCACCTCTTTGCTAAAAAAATTTCATTTGCTGTTGTATGCAAAAATATTAAAACTGAGCTGGCAAAATAGATCAGTGAGTAAAGGCACTAGCTAACCAGCTCGGTGACCTGTATTTGATTCCCAGTATTCACATGGTAGAAGGAGAGAACCGAGTTTATCAAGTTGTCCTTTGGTCTTCACATGCACGCCCACCTCTCTACTCCCCCAATATATAAATAAATGAAGTACATCAATTTTTAAAAAAGTAACATTATATATTTTAGGAAATAGTGAACAAATCTAATTTTAATTGGTTCAAATTTAGAAGTCATTGCTATATCAATACTCTTCTTAATACTACTCCTATCCTAGCTCACCCTTTCCCCCAAAGCTTTCTGAGGAGGAAAAAAAGTAACTTACATAAAAAGAAGATTCTGCTATCTGACATTACAGCAGATGCACCAGGCTTCCTTTATATGTAATTTCTGCATGAGAAAATTGTTATCCATTTCCACGATGCCAAATGGTGATAATACTTGAAAACCAGCAGTGCCTACCTGAGTGATGTCCATTCCTGAGTCACAGCTCAATGGCTGGGTGGAAGTCAGACCGTTTGAGCCAATTACAGTTGTGATCACAGCATTCTCATCAATTCTTCGGATCATAGTCCCATCCACAAAGTAAATGAATCCATTCCTATCAACAGTGATGCCTGTTGGGAAAAAGTAAATTAGCATTAATAATCTAGCGGGCCACATTTACACTAAGTTCAGTATCTTGAAAGAGCCACAGAAGTGGAAAGACATTTAAAGATATACAGATTTAGTTTTGCTCAGCACAGATAGGACAGAAATAGAAGATGGGGATTGGGACATATATTCATTTTTGCAGTGTTTGGAAAAGAAATGATAAAAATTACCATACTAAAATAAAACTGGGTTAAATGTTTTGTTTCATCCACCTTTATACCTGTACTTTGTGTACTTTTTTTTTTCTGTTTGCTTACCTCTACATGTAGTCAGAAAGTATCTTTGAGATAAAATAAGGAGGTAGTGTCTGTCACATTGTTTTTTTAATGATGTTGACACCCAGGCCACTGCTTATTTTCACGGTTGCCCTATGAAATACTTGACTTGTTTTGAAGAAATTATATTTACTTTCAAGCAAATTTGTAATATTTTTGCTGAGTTATGCTGAAGAATTTCCTCTTCATTACCTATTAACGTGTGCTTGCAGAGGAAAGTTATGGCACTGAACAGAGAAGGGCTAAGCTTCTAGAAAAGTAAATGAATTGATTCTGATATTTGTCTTATTGTTTTAAAATGTAATTTATGTTTATAACATATTTGGATCAACTCCCTCCCCTTTAAATCCTCCCATATTATCCCATCATGTCCCCTCCCAACTTTATGTAGTCTACTTAGTGCTGCCAGTGTTTGAGGGACAGTCAAATGTCAAGAATGCTTTTCCAGCCTGTTGTTGTTCTTTGAAATGTGCAGTATAACAGTAGTTAGAAAGCTTGCCATCTAACAACGAATAATGACTGATATTTCACTGTGACTGAAGTTTTTGCCCCCACATCTCACATTTCTGAAACCTTATCAGAAAAATCATGTGCCTTATCTATGGTTATCAATTCTTTCTTTCTTTTTTTTTTTTAGCTGAGTCCTGGAGCAGGACTCAGTCTTATACAGCATTCTTTGATAAACTGGGCTGAACAGGTAATTACATGCCTAGGTTGCTAATTTAAAAATTATATTAAATAATAGATGCAAAAAATAATCAAGCCTACACAAGGAGCATATTATTCACTTCCCATTTCCTTTGCATTTTTTTTTCAGAATGTTCTTAAAATACCTGTGTGGGATTACAGTAAAACTCCCTTATGTGAGGACATGCAGTGGTGGATGCCTGAAACCATGGATAATATTGAACCCTATATATACTACATTCTTTCACATAAATCTCACTTGAACATATCACTGTGATACATATGATGAAGTTTAATTTATAAGTTAGTTACAGTAAGAGATTAACTACTATAACTTAACAATAAAAAATCCTCTCATAACAGTATACTACAATAAATTGTACTATACTATAATTAGATTTATAACAGAATGATAATATAAAATTAGAATATCTTATACTATACATAGACTTATTTTTGGCTGTACATGTGTAGGTATGTATGCCTGTATGTTTTTATGTGTATCCCAGTGTGCATATGTGTGTGTATGCAGGCTAATTCTTAATGTTATTCCTCAGTCACCATCTATTTTTTTTTATTTTTTTATATGGGGAATGTGCTCTCAAGGTCCTTTTGTGTACCAGGGATACATCCTGGTTCCACTGTCTGAGGTCCCTTAGACTGCTCAGTCCTTCTGGCTGAGACCCATATTCGGGGGGCCTGAGTCAGTCCCATGCTGGATTCCCAGCTATCAGTCTGGTGTCCCATTAGCTCCTCCTTGTTCAGGTCAGCTGTCTCTTTGTGTTTCTGCAACCTGGTCTTGTCCTCTCTCTCTGCATCTGAATTCTAGTTTGACATAGTGTTTAGGTATGGGTGTTTGCTTCTGTTTCCACCAGGTATCAGATGAGGGCTCCATGATGGTGGATAAGTTAGTTGTTGATCTCATTATCAGGGAAGGGCATTTATGGTAGACTTTTCACTGTTGCTCAAATGTTAGTTGGAGTCAGTCTTGTAGGTCTATAGACATCTACTTTATTTTTATAGACAGGGATGTTCACTGCCTAGAACTTGCCAAATAGGCTAGGCTGACTGACAACACAACTTAGAGATTAAGCAGTCTCCACCTCCCCAGCACTGGGAATACATGTGTATGTCATCATGAATGTCTTTTTAAATATGATTTCTGGGATTACATTCAAGCCTTTGTGTTTGCAAGGCAAGCACTTTGCCAAATAAGTCTTCTCCCCAGCTCAACAACCTCCTTATTCTTGTGACCATACAAGGTGACAAAATGCCCATACATTGAGATTAAGTAAGGTAAGTGATGTATATACGAGGATACTATACATAGGTTACTTGAACCCAAGCACTGTGATATTACAACAGTTGATCTGAGAACTGAGATGGTTAAGTGATTAATAGGCAGGTAGTAAATATGGCAAGGGTAGTCTGGGTATTTCATATTACAGAGAGATGATTCAATATGATGTGAGATTTCAGCATGACACTCAGAATAGTATGTAATTTAAAACATTAATTATTAATATTTCCACTTAATAGTTTTCACAGATAACTATATTTGTGAAAACTGAAATTGCACACAAGGAGAAACTACTCTGCTTGAAACATTGTCCACATACTATTTTTCCTATTTCCCTTTTATTCAGACTCAGTGAAATCTATCAGGTATATATGAAAGTTAGACAAATCTTGTAATAATACAGTATTTTAATATAGCACAACACACACACACACACACACACACACTTGTGTGGTTAAGTATAAAGTCACTGTTTTGATTTGAATGTAAAATGTCTCCTACAGGTTTATGCGGCACTGTCCCAGCTTGTGATGTTCTTTGAGAAAGTCGTGCAGTGCTTAGGGACTAGAAGCTTACTGGAGGAAGCAAGTTACTGGGAGGCCTGGAGCTTTAACAACCTTCTTCTCATTCATTCTCTGCTTCCTGGGCATGGGTGCAGTGTGACTAGCCAGCCTTATGTCCCGGGTCACCATTCCTTCCCTGTGTACTTCTACATACTTCTCACCACAACGGAACATACACTGATAGAACTTGAATCCAAAGTGAATTTTTAAGATATTTTTGTCATGGTATTACACCTTATCACAACAACAACAAAATTAATTCAAGACAATCACCTAAAGATAATGTGTAAATCTAATGTAAGTTGGACCTGGTGTCACAAGCCTGTAATCTTAGATATTCAAGAGGCCAAGACAGTATGACTGCAACTTCAAGACTGTCCTGGACAGCTTATCAAAATCTACATAAGCATGAATGTTGGGAGTGGACGAAGTCCTGAGTGACTGTGCACTACTGACACGAGCACAGCCATGTCAAGGACCTCAATCCCCAGGACAGGTTCAGAGGAATGGTAAAGTTTTTCCCTGGTGCAAGTATGAATGTTAACCTTTTATTCTGAAACTATTATCCTCTCGGATGACTCCAACTTGACACTCTTCCCTCACAGAGATCCTCTGAAGAGACCCTCTACATGCCTCCTCATTTACGCGGTGTATAATCAATGTGCTGACTTTTGGGGTTGTTGTTGATGCATCTCTATCAGAGCGCATGACCTACCCAAACCAAGCTTTTCTCTGTGTGCAGGGTCTTCATTCCCCATCACTCCAGGGAGGTCAAGCCTAAAGCTCCCTATGTCAGTCTCAAAGCACATGTGGATCTTAGTTCAGACCCTAAGAACCTGTATAAATTGCTGCATATGTTTGTAACCCCAGTGTAGTGGGTGTGGAAACAGGCATACTGGAAAGGGGAAGGGGCCCACTGTCCAGTCACTCTAGCCAAATTGTTGGTCTCCAAATTCTGGGAAGAGACTCTGTGCCAAAATAAAAGATGGAGAAATTATTGAGAAAGACATCTGAATGTCAACCTCTGACTTTCACACATGCCCACATGAGTGAGTGTACCTCTCACATACATTTGTACATACATAAACACCAAACACAGAAAAAAATGGCTGAGGATATATCTCAATGATAGAGAACTTAAATAACATGTGAAAAGCTGTATGTTCATTCTCTATAAGTGCAAAAAAGAAATCCAACCTAATAAGTCACTTACTCTTAGATGAGTTAATGCATTGGCATTAGGTTAATATTTAGATTTGGCTCGGGGATATAAACTGACCAATCTCTATGTTCCTTATAAAGTATTCTTAACATTTATAAAACTTAGATTCGTTTTAATATTCCTTGATATCCTTTTAAAATCTTTTTTGTCAATCCTCCAAGGATAATACTATATCCAAATAAGAACATTTCGCATCAACAAATCCCTTTATCATGTTTAGAAGCATGTGTACCTTAATGAAGTTAATAAACAGACTCCTAAAATTGGTGCAGGTCAAATGATGATGGCATGGGAACATTTATTCCTCCCCGCAAGAACATTCTGGCTGATAATGAGCCAAGCCAAGGAGAATACCTACTCTTTATTTCTGTATCTGTTTTGGCAAAACCATTTTCTTAACTGCCAAAAATTTAATCTGGTTTTCGTTAGAGGCTTCTGATTTAAGACCTCCTTCTAAGGTCTCTATATTAAATATCACCAAATACAAAATTTAAGACTTCACTGTCGGGAGAGGGTTGAATAAAAAATCAAGACTAAAGCCTGGAGACAAAGGAGGGCAAGACTTAAACATGGAGAGAACACTTGTAAGAGTAGGTGTCCTCAAACCGTGGGAAATCACGGGCCATTCACTAAGTAGGTACTGAATGGTACTATGTTAGACTCTTTGAGGGCCAAGGGACAACGATTCTTTGTGTACTGAAGTGGGGATTAAGAGAAACAATCAAAACTTTAGTAAGAGTGCTAAAAATAAAGCCAAGTGTTGATAGGAAAGAGATAATCAGATCCTCTGAAAGTGAGAGTATGTTCCCCACTGATGCAGAAAAAAAATTGTTCCCTAACTGATGCTGTAGGGAAGATGTGCTTGTCAGCTTTCCATTACTGAGACAAAAGTATTATAAGCAATCAGATTGAAAAAGGGAAAATTGATTTTAAATTTTATTTATAAGCTTGGAATTTATAACCACCTTTGGTTGGCTTCACTGATTTGGGGCCTCTAGTGACAGTTCACAATGGGAATGAATACATGGCAGTAGAAGAACTTATCTTATGCCTACACATGGGAAAAGAGGAGGAAGGAGCAATGTCCTATTCCGTTGAAGATCACACCTCCAGTGACTGAAAGGTATTATTTCATTAGGCCTTGAAGTTTCTATCACACCCCAGTAGTGCCATCTTGGACACTAAGCCTTTAATACTTGGATATTTGAGGTACTTTTAGACTCTAATGGCAACTGACCTTGCACCTTTCTGCTGAAAATTGTGAAGGACAATTTTGATACTTGACTACCAGACTCCCTAAGTCTCTCAGGGTAGGGAATTTGAACTAATCCAGGGAGAACAATCTGAGGCTTTACATCCTTTTCACACTTTTAAGTTTGACGATTCTCTAACCATTGTGAAACTCTGTTTTTTTTTTTTCTTTGTTTAGGTCAGCTGAATTCTATAGCTGAGTTCCCCTTTCAATAAATCTGGGCTTACTGTATACTCACTCCAGCGCTTACTTTGCTGACAGTTTGTAGAATATTCTCCTTTTATATATTTGTAAATCAACTTCTTTATATCCAAGGTCCAAGTCCTAAGCACACTCATTTTTTTTTTTTTCGGTTGGGACTCTTTAATTAACTTTGATTGGGTCACATCACATTTAACCCTGGTATTGATAAAGAAGCAGTAGAATGAGCTAAGAGGAATCTGCCTGATAGGTGTTTTGTAAATGCACTTATGTATATTTTATTTTGTGTATCAGTCAACCATCCAACCAAACAACAATTACAAAAACAAATCCCCTAAATAATAGTTTCATTAATTCTTCCCTTGTGAGATTATATAAGATATTATATATTAATACATATTCAGTTTTTATTATAGGTAAAATTCAAATTAGAAGTTTCAAGAGAATTATTTTTGTTCATTACTTGGGGAAGGTTTTCCATCCCGTAATGAGAATAGTGATGCTCAGTATGATGTATTAGTGCTTGGTAGACATAGTGGGAGGACATGACACATACCCGGTATATTTTAAGCGTTATTCTTCAGAGATGTGAAAGTGAGTGATTTCAGATCACATAAAACCATCTGGGGCTAGCAGGATCTGCAGATTCAATTTAGTTTCATATATTTACATTGTTGTACTCTGATTTCCAAACCTTGGTGCTCAATGTTGTATGCATAATTTATTTTAACAGTCATGGCCTTTGATGTGCTTATTGTCAGTGTTTTCATTAGCACTTATAATACAATATTGCACAGTCTTTGGATAAGAAAAGATTTAAACGGCATTCAGAAAATCACTTCCAGGTTTTAAAAATGCAACCAGTGTTCATTCTTAAACAACCCAAGAAAATAAGAATCTCTCACTTACCATGAGTTCAGACAGTAATGCCAAGTGGGTGGGGATAGAGGTGGGAAGAATGAATGACACACAACAGCTTGAGTCCTCATACTCATCCACCCCCAGCAAGGAAAACATTGGGCTCAGATGCCTGTACAGCATGTTTAGCTTGGAGCACAGTTTTACATTTGTGAGAAAATAAATAAATCCCTGTAAATTAGTGCACATAATGAAAGCACTGACAGACCATAACCTGGCAGTGTGAATGGGGTTGTCTCCATTCATCAGCATTAAGCCCCAACAAGCAGCTTCTATGAAGGGACCTGCTCATAAATAAAGTGCATCTTGTAAAGGAAATTATTCACAATGTCTTATGCAAAGTAGGGGGCATTATAGAATATCTGAACCTCAGGCTCTTTTCTCTGTGAGGCATCACTCTGTATGAAATGGATGGAAATTACAGGTGAAATTATTTGACTTTTTCCCTTGTCTTATTATCCTCCAATGAATAAATGCTGCAATTCTTAGAAAGACAACAGCCTAAAGCTGAGACAGCCTAGAGAGTTACTAATAAATTTATCACCTATTGGGGAATAGGATTGCTACTGATCAATACTAAACGAAAGGGGGGTGTGCTGATGTGATCACTGGGAGACTAGATGTAGAGCTAGATAGCCTGAAAATAGCAGCTAAACCCCATATTAGATAACAGAAAAATCAGAGGCTTTGCTATTACACAATGCCAATTTCAAATGTTGGCAAAAGATGTCTATGTATATGATTTAAAAATTAGAGCTGTTGAGGCAATCTAATTTTTATTATTTCCAGAATATAAGCTTTGAAATGTAGTCATGAAGTTTTCTCCATCTATAGCTCCACCAACTAGAAAACTGAAATACTGTATATTTTTCCTCTTTAATATGCTATTTTTGTGAGATAATGATAAATTGCTAAAATCAACTTCTCGGGAATACCCTAAATTTAATCCCCAGTAGTAAGTGCTGAATTGTGTAACCAATGTTGACCAGTTGATCCTAAAGGTTTTTTTTTCCAGTCAAAGAGAGATAAACATATCTTACTTTGTTCACTTGCATTCAAATTCTATTAAAATCACTTGTATGGTGCATGTGCAAACACATCTTTAGGCAGAAGCATATTTTTTTCAACTGATCTAAATTTTGCCCACTTAATTACATACTGGGATCAGAAAGGGCCAAGATTCTTCTGCACAATGAACCCATTAATTTCTCTTGTTAGGTAGCTGCTAATAAAGCTTCTAGAACTTGGAGGATTTTTAGATACCTGTGTGTCACTATCAGTGAGAAGGAGGCAGACTTTAATGAACAGCTGAGATGATTTCACTGCATGGTTAACAATGCAATCAGAATTTCTCCAATAGAAGACACTAATAAACTCATTCTAGTACTGCATGGCTAGTGAATGGTGTGAGGTACATAATTGGATATTCTGCTTAATAAAAAGTTATAGTAAGTTCTAAGCAGTAAAGGTCATTCCCAAGATATATAAATAGACATTTAAAATGACAAACACTCAAACGAATGTTCTACTGACTGGAATGTCCTCTATTTGATGAATGAGAACCTTCTTTAAAGCACTTCAGAGTTCACAAGGAACATTAGATTGGTAAATGTCTTGATCAAGAATTTTGATTTTGAGAAAGATGGGCAGGTTCGGTTTGGAGCATTTTGTTTTCTCTTCAGCTAGTATAGCTTTAGCCTCAGCTTTGTTGCAAGGCAAAGTGAAGGGCTCTCCATCTCCACCAACCAGTAGTTTTGTAAAATCTGACTGAAGAACCAATGTGTTTTTAATTTTACTGATTTGTTCAGCATTTACTTTACACCTGCTATCTGTTAGACATTGTGCTAAGTACTGGAAGTATAACATGGTTAAAAAAAAAGACATGACATTGCCTTTGAGAAGCTCAGAAAGTGGTAGGGATTATGGAGAAAAATCAAGTAAACACAGCATCATTATATAAGCATCAGTTTGAGGCAAGTTGGAGATGTGAAAGAGTGGGGACATTATGCTGTTAGGTGGTATCTTATTAGAGGAGGTATAACCTGGAATCTGAAGATGTATATTGAATTCCTGATGAATTTAGTATGAAATCTGGTTTAACAACATTGAAAACCCACACAGGATGTTCAGTATACAATGATCATTTTGATTTGCTGAGTGTATTATGTTTTCCTAGGCTCAGTGCTTGATTCTTTAAACATATACTCTCATTTAATAGTAATACCAACCCTGTGTAGAAGATATTATATCATTTTAGATGAAGAAATTAAGCCACTTCTCTTTCTTGAAGCTTTCTTTGCAAACTTTAATTCACTGTGAGCTCTCTGTCTCCCAAACTACAGAAGCTATCATTTTATTTATGTGTTTTTAATGTGCTTATATAAGCTTCATGAGAATAAAATGTATTTTTTCTGGTTTATTTCTTATATTTTAACAAATCCAGAATACCTGAGCCTAAGTGATCAACAAATACTGCAGGTTTATAGATTAATTTCCACATGTTCATATTGGTGCACGTCTAAACTTGAAGGAAAATAAAGCATGCCAGGAGGTCAAAAGCTATACACGAATGTCTCTCAAATGAGTTTAGGAAAGCTGCAATTACAATCTCTTTTCCTAAAGAGCATTAAGAGCAAGATAGTCTTATCAATTAGTGATGATTTGAGTATGCAAAAAGGGGGTTTGACAAGCAAGAACAGAGAGATGAAAGACCATAGATCAAATTAACTGAAAATGATTTGATCTATGGAGATTGCAATCCTGAATAGCTCTATGCTCCCCCACAACAAACCCATTCTGCTCTGTCAACACAGCTTTGTGTTCGGTTCTCATAATCTTGTCCTAACTTCCTGTGTCAGGAAATATAAAGAACCACAGATGGTTCAAGATTTCTCACTAATTTGCACCACTGCATGTGAGAGAGCAGAGAGAACATCGGATCCAAGGTAAGGTTAGAGATCGGATTTTCAGGGTGTATTTGCTACATATTTCTCATAGGGCTTTTTGTAAGATGTTTTATCATTTGATGTCTTGTTTTCTTTGCCAGTATATTTCCTGTTACACAAAGCAAAATGTTCTGAAGAAGACAAGAGACATGGGAAGGTCATGAAGAGGATAAAATATTATAGTATTGCTAAGTAGCATCATAATTACACTATTATTGCTATTATTCCTCGTGAAAGTGATTTTTCCAAACTTAGAATCATAGACAATGGCTTCTATCAAGGTGATATTTCAATACTTTACATCTTCATATAATGGACTGATAATTGTAGATGATATACATCTGTAAAATCTTATGTAACATTTGTCAACATAGTGCCCTTTGTTAGATTCAGCACAGAGGCAAGGTAGTGGCTATAAATAAATTTTGTTAGCTTGGTAGAAATTCTGTAGTATTAAACTATTGAGGTAAAGCCTTCACAATTGTATATGCTGGTTAAAGTGTTCATACCGATAATCGAATAACTGAAGCCCCATGCAGTGCAATGGGTTAAGGAAGACTCAGGGTAGGGGGTGGTACTGGTGTCAACATTTTGCTATTAAACTCGAGACCAATACTAATGTAATTATTTTCAATTGCTTTATAGAAGTTGGTGTGTATGTTGTGTGTTTATGCAAGAGAGATTTGGGTAAGTAGATGATTCTCACCCAAATTGAGATGCGCATTTATTACTTTATTTTTATGATAGCATTCTTGCCCACAAGATTCATCTGGGTTATAATTTAAAAGGGGCTTGGTCTATATAGGCTAAGATATAGGAAGATACTGAGAGAGAGAGAGGGAGAGAGAGAACATAAAAGAGGGAGCCAATATTGGTGTGAAGAGAAAACTGAACCTAAAGAAAGGTCTAGAGACACACAAGACTGTCGCCAACTAACAATTTGGGCATCTGTGGAAAGGCTACCATAAATGCCCTTCCCGGATAGTGAGATCAACAACTAACTTATTCATGGAGCCCTCATCTAATACCTGTTGGAAACAGAAGCAAACACCCATACATAAACACTGAGTCAAACTAGAATCCAGATGCGGATGGAGAGGACAAGACCAGGTTGCAGAAACACAAAGAGACAGCTGACCTGAACAAGGAGGAGCTAATGGGCCACCAGACTGATTGATAGCTGGGAAGCCAGCATGGGACTGACTCAGGCCCCCCTGAATATGGGTCTCAGCCAGAAGGACTGAGCAGTCTAAGGGACCTCAGTGGAACCAGGATGTATCCCTGGTGCACAAAAGGACCTTGCGAGCACATCCCCCATGGAGGGATAACCGCCTTAACCTAGAGACAGGAGAGAAGTCCTAGTCCCTACTTGAAATGACCTGACAGATCTACATGACCCACCTGGATGGCATTGCTCTACATGTGGAATTGGGGTGGGGGGTGGGAGGGGAGGGTGGTTAGAGTGCAGGTGAGGGGGCAGAGAGGGTAAAAGGGAGGGAGGGAGAGGGAACTGGGATGGACACGTAAAATAATACATTAAAAAAAAGAAAAGAAATGCTTATGCCATCTTAGGAAAACAAGCCCCTCCCAAGATCCTTGTATAAACAATTAGTCTTAGGTAGGAAAGTTCATTTATTGCCAATGGACCAGCAGAAAGCTAATTGCAGTTCTTTTACTCTAGGGAAAATGAGTCTTAAGGCATGGGGGGTGACCAAGATGCTCTAATAAAAAAGCAAACTAAGTCTGAAATAATGCTGTGGTTTAGGGAAGGAGTCTGAATGTTTTTTAAGGAAAGGGATGCACAATTACCATGTACCCAGTATCCATAACAGCACTTAAATGCAAAAGAAATAAAATATGTCTGTGGGAAAAAAAAGCAAACTAAGTAGAATACTTTGGCCCAAATGGTCAGTAAAAGCAGGGTATGGAGCAGTAGGCTGACAGTACTTACTATTCAAAAAAGTAGTCTAAATAACAAAGAATGAAGTGTTTTTTTTTGGGGGGGGTTAACTGTTTGCATGCATGTTAGACTTCACTGCAAACAAGCAAACAATACAGAAAACCCATACAAAATCCCTTCAGCCTCCATGCATCTGTATGTATAGAGCTAATGCCAGAAGAGATGTTTACTATGTCAGAAGCAGTAGACAGACATTTGCAAAAGGTAAGACAAGGTAATGAGTACCACGTGCATACAGATTTTCAATCCTTTAAATAAAGTTCAAGAGACAATAAAGAAGACCAGTTTGAGTTCAATCAACAGTACGTGACAACAACAACACACATGTAGCCTCTTTCTTGATTTTTCATTCACACATAGGCAAACACATATGACAGTGTAGGGCTAGCAAGAAGGCTCCATTTGCTTAAAGCAGTTGCTGCCAGTTGTGATGATCTGACATGGATCTCTGGGGCCCATATGGTGGAAAGAGAGAAATGACTCCCATAATGTGCTATACTCTCTGCTTGTGTGCTGTGGCATGCATGTATCCAAACACACACACACACACATACACACACACACACACACACACACACACACACACACACACACTAAATGTAAAAAAAATTAAACAAAAAGAAACTGTGACAGATGAATTAAAATAAGATATTTAGGATATTCAGTTTCATGAAGTAAAGAACTCTGTGTACCACCCTCTTTGGCAAGTTGATCTACAGGTTGGATAATCTTGGGCATGAGAAGGTTATGCAAAAGGGTATTGGAAAAGCTAGATTACTTGTCATTGCCCATGTTGCATCTTGGTTGGGCATGCCCGTGCTTTCCCTATACCTTTCGGTATCTAAAATGAACCTCACAGATGTGTTCGTGAGTGATATGAGAGGAAGATGAAATTCAGGCTGTGAGGCTGTCGCCTGAACCAATGTACCGAAGCTCCTGGTGCTCATCTTTTCCTCTTTGTCTAATGGTAGGAATAATAGCTGAGCTGCCCATGTCAGCAGATTACTGTAAATGCCAAATAAAACAACAGCTGTCCTGTCTGTGAGATCTTTCCGAAAGGTGAACACGAGTGATGTTAATATTTATTTATGGTTGTGATGAACAACTTTCTGGTATCATGCTGAGCTTTATCTAGTACATGATTTCCTACTTCAACATAGCTTGACTTAGATGGCAGAGGCCCTGTGTGTAATGCTGTCAGCATCTGCTCCATGCTGACAGTGGTGATCCGTCTGGATAGCATCCTGTATGGTTTTTCCAGTCACAACAGTCTTTGTTAGCTCTGAAACACACTGCTTTTCAATCTCCATTGTTTTGCCTGCATCATTTTCTCTGGCTGCAATGCACTTTCTTCTTTCTAGTATTCTAAGTTTGGTCTTTTTTTCCAGGTGCAGCACCCATCTAGCAGCACGATTGACAATATACAAACTGACTTTAATATCTGCAAATGTTTTGATGGAGGTATTTTCTTGGCAATGTTACTGTTTTCCTTGGATGGAAGAAATCTTCTGATCCTATCACAAAAAGGTATGGGATGCAGCTCCAAGCTGAAGTATAACATGACATAAGGTTGCTAATGTAAAGCCTACATTGTTACTAAGAATGTGGTAGGTTTCTGACTGGATCCAAGAACATAATTTACCCTGGGCCTAGTAGCATGTGCCTGTAATCCCCAACACTTGGATGTAGAGGCAGGAGGATCAGGTGTGTAAGGCCAGGCTCACTTATATAGCAGAATCAAGACCAGCCTGGGCTACACAAAACTTCAATTCTAATAAGCAAACAAGCATAATAATACATTTCTATTTGTCCAGTTATTAGGACCTTTGTAATGAATTTACTCGCTCTCAGGAAGAGCTAAACAATCCATCTCTCATTTTCTGTTAAGTTTTATGCTCAATCACTCTACCCCCTCTCTTGCTCTGTACTTTGAATTCCTTTTCCTTTTAAATCTGACTTAACCCATTATGGATAAAGGTTAGAATGCAGTTCTCAGTTTTACTTTATTCTTGTGTCCAGCCCCCCATTCAGATAACTCTGTCCTTTCCCCTCCAGGCTCATTTTCCCTACCTTCTTTCTTTCAATCCTAAAATATTAATCATTTCTTGAACCCTTGAAATATTTAATGTAGATATCATATAACTTTATGAGTCATCCCTTGTCTTCCAAGCACATTATATTCTTATTAAAAGCAAGTCCATGCCTTTTTACTTTCTTGAAGACTTTCGAATCTGCTGTTTGAAAAGCTCAACCTAATAGAAGACTCAGATAAGATGTGTCTTTTCCTAATAAGGTACACTGGAATGATGATGTGGATTTGGAAAGGTAGCTAAAATCAGTAGGAGCCGTAAGATTGCAGTGTGGTTCTGTTGGTACCAGTGTTTTATTGATATCAGTGAAATATATTGACATTATTAATTAAGATGATGGCATCTCTAGATTCATGTCTGATAACTAAGAGGCTTTGTGTACTTGGCATTAGCATAGTTCCTGCATAAAGGAGGACTTTCTATGTTTGTAAAATAAATGACTCAGGTCTTTATTAGAAACTGAATAATATAAACTATTAGAAAGTAATTAATATCAGTAAACCTTAAAATAACAAAAGGAAACAGAGGTTTATTGAAATATTTTCATATATGATATTTTTTGAAGCTGTGGTGGTTCCATAATTCAGTTGTCCAAACATTTCTAACATTTTTAGGAACAAGAGAAGATCAAATTATGTCCAGCTCACAAGCTGGTGGTTTGGGCCATCTGTGATATCTGGATAGCATCCTGTAATCATTCAAACTGATTCTTTGAACAAAGTCTTAATGTCAAAACTGGATCAGATATGCTTAGGAAATAATATACTGCCCAGCATTAAAAATGAAAAAGAAAAAGAGGGCATTAAATGATTAAATGTTAACCTGTGGTTTCACAAACATTTTCTTGCTTAATGAGCTTTAACGTTTATATCATATGACATAGACCCTATTTAGTTCACTGTCCTTATACATGTCCCCCACCCCCATTTTACTGTTTTGGAAAAGGTGAGAAGGCACCTTGTGAGACTAAGCCCTAAAGTAGGCCAGGGCAGTAAATTTACTGCAATTCCGAGTTTTCTCTGTTCACAATGCTAGAAAAAAAGGACTAAAGAAGAAAACAGTGGTAATAGTGTTGGTAAAATCCATTCTGGTACATTTTGGCTTGGGGAGGGACAAAGGAGACTTGTCAATCTGTTAGTATGGCTTTAATTTTCTTGGGTTAGAGATGCCTTCCAAAATGAGAAATGGTTCTTGGCCACTCAGGAAATGACTGTTATAATCAGCTGCCTTTCCTGAGTAAATACTGGGAAAATTGGGCCACCTACCCACCTTCCTTTCCCCCAAAATCCATTACACACTTTAACACGATTTTGCAAAACCAAATGGAATAGCCAGTAAATGAAACTGGAAGAAAAATAGAGCAAATAACATTGGAGCTTCTTGGCTAGGCTTTGATATTTGAGGCAGGAAGATAACCTCACATTTGAGTGGTTAATCCTGTGATTCCTCAGGGAGAAACTGTAAATGGGCCAGAACTCGCTCCAAGGAAACAGTGACTTTGGTTAATGATAAAGTTGACTCATTACATTGATGCATTTTTCAGGAAGTTCACAGTCAGCCATTTAGGCAACTCTGAGTATGGCCATGTATGAAAAGTGCTGGTAAGCCTGCAGGAGAGGCTTAAATCCAGTAAGTTCCGGAAATAAGAGATGAATACACATAACCAGATAGTACTCTAAAGACCCTATTTAAAGGCTGATACTCTTAAATGTCCTCACACATTGGTATTGTTACCTGCCCCTCATATGATGTTAAATATTCTGACTACCATCTCTACTGAGGGAGAAAAGCTTTGTTTAAAATGAAGCAAAATAAAATATTTTTTGAAATGGAATTGTCAAGTATAAATTTTCAAGTTGTTCTTTAACCCACTATCTGATTCAAAATGTTTTAAAAGTATGCAACATTTCAAGTGGTAGACGTGTCAGAATACAATACTACTGACACTCATGCACCTATCACTCAAATTAAACTTATGTTGCTGTTTTGTTCCTGCATCAGAAAACAAAAAAAAATGTCATGGATACAGCCAAATCACCACTACTTCAGTCTTCCACCCACTTTCCTTAGAATTACCACTATTCTGAAGTTAGTGGGTATCATTCTTACCCATTTTAAAATACATTTGCATATTCATATAGCTACAACTAATACATAGCATTAGTTTTGTACATTCAAAATTTATATAGCTGGAAGAATAGGGGGAAAGATTTGTTTAAAATGTGTTATATACATGTATGAAATCATCAAACAATAAAAAGATTTTTAATGTAATTTAACTCCATAGCTGAGTTTGTTTGGCATGTCTGAGAACTTGGGTTTGATGTATAACATCATAAGATATATGTATGTATATCTGTATATGTGTTGGTTGCACATGAATGTATGCATTGCTTGAGAAATGCACACATAAAATAATATATACTACGATATCATAAGTTAGACAGGAAATAATCACATTAGTGTACATTCTTGTGTAAGGGAAAATGTATAGGACTGGATGGACTTGCAACAAATTGTTAAAATGACTTACTGTTAGACGCCTGCAAATTTCTCTTCATACATTTCTCTACAGTTCAAACCTTCAAGCAACAGAGACTTAATTCTTTTATATTTTTCAAGACCAATTAGGCTTAGCTAGATTGATGATGAGATTATGGGTTACTTAAAATTTAAGTTCTTTATAAGACTTTAAAAATATATGTGATTAAATATTTTTACTATCAGGCTGCTAGGATTACAATGGTTTTTTATTTACACTTCTTCCTTGACTTATGGTGTGACACCTTCATCAGGTGTTCTTTCAAATGCTCGGATGACAATAACACATTGTCAAGTTTTTATAGTGTGATATTCTTTCCTGAAGAGCTGTCATCCATGAAAACAAAGACCCGTGTCTCCAGAGATTAAGATATAGGACGAGATAGTGCATATTTGTGCGTGTTGAAATACTGGGGGTATGGATATATGTGCATACTCAACAGCTACATTTTACTTCATAGCTAAGCACTTAATAAATTAAAATATAATACTTTGTGTTCTGTTCACTTACAAAAAATAGTATAATTCTGTCACTTTGTGTTGCTGTAGCAGGACTCCAAAGCTCTGTACATGTAAGGGAAAATGCAATATATCTCCATCCCTACTCAGAAACTTAGAGAATAAAATCAAAATGACCGACAATTCCTTGTGTAACAGTGATCATAGATATTTAGACATGCTTCCTTCCAAATTTCTCCTGCCATAAGTACACACTGCACTCACACCTTTGCAGATTTAGCAGCACACACTCGATGGCACTTTGTGTTCTGAACTATTCACTGGACATTATTTTGTATTTTCATTATGCACCAGAGGTTAGTAAGTTGTGGGGTCAAATGGGAGAGTAACTAGCCTTTAGATGCAGATAGTAAGGAAACACCACTTTGCAAGGAAATATTTAAAATGATAAATAGTATAAATAATAGGTTTGCTTTTCTTTTCTATCACTATTTGCTAGAATATCAGTAAGAAAACACTCTCTTCATGGTACCATTCTCCTCTAGTATAGTAAAAGAGATACTACGATATGCTCATTTGTTTCTGATTGGTGTGAAGGAAGAGGAAAAGTTAGATTTATATCCAGGGGAGATAAACTGTGGGCTGCAGGGAGACACTGAGCGAAAAACAGAAGAGGTGACATTGAAGCCATCCCCCACTTAACCAGTTTGTTACTTGCATAGATAACTTGTAAAACTCCTTTTCTTTGATTTAGAACCAAAATGGCAGCTGCCTTTCTTGTATGTACCATCTGTAATCCTTGGATGAAGTGGCCCCAAAATGCTATCAATTGTTCAATTAAAAACTAAAAATAAACTTTATGGCTCCATATTCAGATGTGATTTAGCCCATGGTGATGTTAAAGTCACAGATTTTGAAAGATGTGTTGGTTTACTTTATGTCGTTGGAGTTTTCCTCTGTACACCTATTCATTTATTTTGTATTTCTAGAGGATTAATGAAGCTAAAAACATCTGATGATTGCTTCCTGTGCTGTTGAGTTAATATTTCAGATTCTCTGGAATGTAAGTGCACTGTAGATAGAAGATTCCTCTGGTAAACACCAACCTGTGCTAGATTAATAAGGAAGTGACTTTCCATTTCTTTGATTTCATGCTCAATACCATACATTTGCCAAACGGGGGATTACAGGGTCATCTTATACTGATCTTGAAAGAATACGGGGCTATGGTCAAAGTTTTAACTCTAATACTTTTTCATGTTTTAGAGCCTTAAAAACAAACACTTTACATGAAAGGAAACATCCTAATTAACTTCTGAAGAATTTGTGCATTAAAACATCTTACTCTGCTGGAGAAGACTGATAAAGCAAACTTACTACCTTCTGCTGAAGAGAAAGTGTATTTAGAGGGAACTTGCTATTCTCATAAAACTTTTAATAGGAAGAAGTGAATCAAATTCCTTAATTACCATTTTATGGTTGGTAAAAGGGCAAATTACATGCCATCCATTTCTAAACTTCTAAATGTCTCTGGTGCTTTTAATTAAAACTGCCATCTAGAAACTACTAAAGCAATTTTACGCAATTAGTTATTTATAGGTTACCATAATACACCACTCAAAATATGATTTAAATGATTTGCAGCCTGTTAGTGTGTGATCTCTGTCATTATTTTATTTTTTGGCTGGGGAGTTTTCTTTGAAATCAGGTGAGGTGATTGTTAAGTGGACAGATGGGAAATGCCTGACACTGAGGTGCTGTGATAAAGAAGTCAAATTAGTTTGGGTAGTGGTCTTAAATAAATAATAATAATAAAAGAATCAAAGCTCTATGCTTGCTGTCTTTAAATGAGGTGGGGGGAATGTAAGTTGCATTCTTGACAGTAATGTACAGATGCAGTACAGCCAGCTCTTTGTCCATGTGAATTCTACACCCTTGGATCCAACTAACTGTAGATGGAAAATATGAAGAAATTGTATCTGGACTGAATGCTTACAGAGTTTTTTCTTGTTACCATTTCCTAAACAATACAACATAACAATAATTTACATAGCATTTGCATTGTATTAGATGTTGTAAGCAATCTTGAGATGATTTAAAGGATAAGAAAGAATGTGTATAGACCACATGCAAATACTATGCCATTTTATATAAGAGACTTGAACATCTTCCATGGATACCAATGATTTTATTTCACTCTCAAATCCCCACCTTTCACCACTGCTCTGTTTTTCTACCACATACCTAGCACTAGGTTTTTTTCCACATTGCCTTGAGTACATCCTATCCTCCTTCTGTCTTCAGGGGATCTCTAAACATATCCATATTCCATGCCCTCAAGGTTCGTAGGAAGTGTTTAAATGATGAAGTAATGTGCTGCTTTCCCAGGTAATTCCCTTCTCTGAACAGTAAGTTCTTATCTGAATAGAATTCTATAAGAATACATTTTATGGTGAATAAAAGGGGTATTATTTTGACTACAGGTGACTTTTGGGGCACTACCTGGCACAAATGAGAACCGGGACTTAATTAAATCACACACAACAGCTGGATCCTAACGTGTCTTGACTCCTAATTCGCTTGTGGCCCCATCTTTCCCTAGGATACGCAGAATACTTCTTTCCAAAGTCACCTATCCAGTGTGCTGGCAACTATTGTAATCATCATTAGTAACAGCACAACAATACTGATAAGAACTACAGGTAATATTTACCGTGTACACACCCCATTCAAGATATTTCATTAGGCAATTTTTATTAGGGAGTTTTTTTATGATGTGCTTTATTGAACAAATCAATTGTCTGAACACTACTAGTGTTCTCACTTTAAGGAATCTGTAGCTCAGGAAAGTTAGACAACTTTCCCAAGAGTGAAGGATCCGGGGTTTGCATCTGTTCAGTTTGATTCTAGAACCTGGGTGGTTATCAGTATATTTGACCCCTAAAATACTATAATTTTCATAGAATTGGTAAATGCATGGCAGTTGATATAAATAGAGAAGAGATCATTTACTAAAGCATCCATGGCTTTAAAACAAATGGGCACAAGGGAGCAGGAAGGTTGTATTCTTTTGATGATTGTTAGCAGACACATTAGGACAAGCGCATACAGAAACAGGCTAAGCTCTCATTGTGGTTGGATAACAGGTAACTGAGTGTCCTCTGCACTAGCTCCTGTAAGCTCTGGCCTACTAAGAACTTATCTTGTTAATATAATGGGTTTTTATGACTTTTTAATGGCTGTGTGATATTTCTTCATATGTGCTACATGCTATGAAATTACTGGTAAATTATTAGGTTTTTAGTTTTTCACTAATTAACAACATAAAGAATACCATGCAGCTAAAAAAAATCAAAGTATTATTGAGGGGCTAAAAAGAATTTTGCCTAATGTTTAAGAGTGTCAAAAAACAGTGTTTATAAGCTGCTGCTAATCCTAACAAGGATGTTGGATTTTAAAAATTGTATAGGAAGAACCTTGCAACTAAGCTGGGAATTTTGCCATAGGTGACTGACTTCTGATGTTATTTAGAATGCAGATTTTATTTATGTGATTCTCTCAAAGAGTTCTTAGCCTAGTGCCTGATTTCAATTCTTTCAGCAGGAAAGATGTGTTTCTTTGAAAGCCCTGAGATTCATGACTCTTGTACCTCTTACCCTTATCTTGACCTTAGGGCCATGTCTTTGTTCTCTTTCCTATTCCATTCTGTTTAAATACTTTCCCTACAATGCATTTTGTTCCTTTTCTTTTTTTAGAATTTTTTTTTTAAGTTTAATGTCAAGAAAAACATGTACAATGGATGTTTTCTCCTAGAAGTGGAAAGCAATATTTAAAGAACTCTAGTACAATAACTAGTTGAGGGTAGTGCCTGGCCATTAGCAGAGTTCAAACAACTTAAAAGTGGAGAAATAAAGACTTAATTTCATTTGGACTGTTTAGAGCTTTGTTACTGGTACATAATCTCAAACATGTGGTTCTCATCATTTAAAACAATATTCATGATGGTGCCCAATTTCCTCCACCTCATAAGCAAAGACATTGTCAGATCACAGATGTATTTTAAAAACTAAGGGCCCCAATCATTCAAATCAACATGTTTATTGACTTCACTGAGGTGAGCATGGGTGTCAGACAATGTGGCTCACTGTATCCTCACAGCATCCTCACTGCTACAGTTCTGAGATTTATTCTTTCCCTTCCCCAACTCCTGCTAAATTCTCCCCACCTTGTCACCCATCCAACTTTATGTTTTCTCTCTCAAAACAAAACAAAAACTCCCAGCAAGACAAAGACAAATCTACCTAAACCATATGAAATGAATCAAAAAGCCCACAGACACCCCGCCCCGCCGCCATGGAGGCCCCTTTGTGTTGGTCAACTACTCCCGAGCACCGGACCTGCTCTGGAGTGTAGTCGACATACCCATTAGAGAAAATAGCTTCTGGTTAGGAGTGGTATTTTGCATGTACTTCCCTGTCTCTGTGCTGTGATTTGTTCTGGTTTGAGGGTTGAGCCTATGCAGCTCTTGTGTCTGTTGTCACAGTCTCTGTGAGTTCATATGGGCTTCCGTCCTGATGTTCTCCCCGCCATTCATGTTTGAGATATTTTTTTTTTGAGACAGAGATTCTCTGTATAACAGTCCTGGTTGTCCTGGAACTTTCACTGTAGATCAGGCTGGCCTTGAACTCACAGAGTTCCACCTACCTCTGCCTCCCCAGTGCTGGGATTAAAGGCGTGTGCCACCACTGCCTGGCTCAATCTTCTGACTATAGGATGAGATCGTAAATTCTTACTCCCCCCTTGCTTCTGCCATTACCCTGAAATATTTTTAACTATAAAAATAAAACACTGATTATTTTTTAGAATCTTAAATACAACATTTGTTTTACTATACTTTTATTCAGACATATTCTTCTTATTCTGCCTAATGGTTGTCACCAAGAAGTCATAATGGTATGAATGATAAAGGAATGTAGGGAAATCATTAGTGCCTTCACTGCACTGAAGAACCCAAATCATTTCTTGTTTCTCTACTATGTTCTCTTCCTTATAGACACGACTGATGCCAACAAGAAGTCACTAATTGTTGTCTTATCATCTTTTCATTAATCACAAATACAGTATTTGGGAATAGTATGCAGATGCCAAGGAAAGAGTAGAAGTTTAAGATTCCATAATTTCCCATAAAGTTTAAAGGAATCATGTAGCTAGTTTCAAGAATACCCTAAAGCCACCTTTTAAAGGTGTAAAGACTTTAGAATTTTTTCTCTTCCTTGGAAAAATTGTTTGCACTCAACTGATAATGCCTAAGCCCTGCTGGCTTCTTAGGTCAATTTATTTAAAGACACATTTGCAAAGAGAGATATAATCTGTGGTGAGGTCATAGAAAACCATATTAAGTCATTGATTAATTTTAGCATGTCCTGTCAATCCTTCACCCTTTGTATCTACTTGGAAAAACACAAGTGAATTCAGCTTGTTACAAATTTTGTTTTATAACCCCACCTAGTACCATTTCACATTCTGCTTAAGTACTTGGTCATCTATTACATGACTCATTCGTTTGAGTTCTCTGTAGAATTAAAGAAAGTTGCAGTAAAAATAATAAATGGAACCCAAGTCTCAACGACATCATCCATGTATGTTTTAAAATCATCTTTCTAGGTCAATTCAAACTCATATACAATGCTGGGGAATGGTATTCCTTCAACTTCTTTGATAAACCTATGGAAGTATTGATGAGGAAAATGACTAATGTTTCTTTTTATTGTGATTCAAACCAAAGTATATCATATTGGAAGAAATAAAGGTTTCTTCCCGGAGAAGAACCAAGGGATTATTATATGAAATTCTATTTGAGGATGCTCCCATTCTTTCCTTCAAACAAAATTTGTAGTTACTACTGCAGTCAGGACATTTAATAAAATGAAGGTTTCCTGCCTTGGTCCCTTAAGGAAAATTTGGTGAAGTTCCTAGTTGAAGAAACTTAAAAAAATATGTGACAAGGTTTCCTGGAGATTTATTTGAATAATTACATTTACAGACTATGTGAATGCTATATGGTACACTATCGGTACACAATTCATTTGGAAAAAAAATCACAGAAAATGTAATAAGAAAAGGAAACCTGACTGTTGAATGCATGTTACTAGATTACAAAGTACTCTCAAAATTTGTATCCTCTCCAGAGATCCTGGATTTTAGTACAAAGGTGTGGAGTGTGGGATAGTGCTATTATTCTCCGTTTTTGTCTTTTCATAGAAAATGTTTTATAAATGAGGCTAGCTTGGTTTGAGTTCTGGTATTTGTATCCCTGCAAATCTCTTGCCCTATCTGAGTTTCTGTTTCCTCTTGTACACTAGGAGTCATCGTGTGTAGAAAACATCTACTAGACTGAAGTGCACATAGTAGGCACTCGACATGCTATAGAAATGTTCACTGTGATCTATTAGAACCTGAAAGGGACCATCTTGAGGTCTTCATCTTACATGAGAGAAATTTCATGGTCTTGTGTTAAAATTCATGATGAATCGAAAGTTGATGGCATTATTGTCTATTTTCGTGTTGAGGAAAGGGGAACCTTGGTAAGGGATAGTGACTTGTACAGCCATTCAGGACTTTATATGGATAAATCAAGAAAATGCAGGCTTTCTAGCCTGGAATTCTCAATCAGCTGCAATTTCTCACAAACAGAAACAAATGGACAAACCAAAGTGAAACACAACACAGCTTCTGATCTGTGAACTTTGGCTGGTAGGCTTTTGGTAGGATTTAATAATTTACTCCAACTTTAGGATCAAGAATCTCAAAAGCAATATTTTTTTTCAGCTTAGCTTTAGAATAAGTTCAGAAAATTAATGTACTGCCTTGCTAATCAACATTTCCTAGCTGTACCTTGAGTAGTTAAGGACATGTTCCAAAGTCTGCCTAAAATTGCAATACATTGCTTGTTAATGTAATAGAGCAGTGGTTCTCAACTTTCCTAATTCTGAGACACTTTAATATAGTTCTTCATGTTGTGGTGATCTCAACCATAAAATTAGTTATGTTGGCATTTCATAACTGTAATTTGCTACTGTTATGAATTATAATGTATATATCTGATATGCAGGATATCTGATATGTCAACCTAGGTTGAGATCTTCCATCTTAGAGCAAGCTTTCTTTCCCAACCTAGAAATGGCACTCCCCAGATGTACATTTCCATTTTCTACTGATCTGCAGTTTTTCATTATGAGCTTGTGTGTAAGGGGGGAAAAATCACGTCTCTACTTAAAGCAATTTGAAGGAGTGGCAAGAAGGAGCTGATTCACATGACAGACAGTTGTAAAGCAAAACTGCAAGCAACTTACACTTTCTTGAGAGACAAAGAATCTGCAAGAAAACTTCAAAGATGAAATTACCAATTAGTAATACTCCTTTCTCAATTTGCACACTGCAATTTCATAGCTTCTTACATGAATTTTCCTTCTACAGAAGTCTATGAAACTGTCTCATAGCATTCCACATAAGACTCTCACTGGAGATTTAGTGACAAGGGTGAGTGTTGTGTAAGTTCATCGTGGAGATAGGAGTTGCAGCTGGACACTTGAGTTTCTCACCAGTATGTTGAAGGTGACTGATATGTGCACCAAGGTTCCACAATCTAAGTGATTTTAAAACTCACTATCAGGGTATCAAACATTGTTTCTGTTGTCAAAGGGGATGTGGTACATTCCTTCATAGTATATACCATAACTTCCACTTCTTTAAGTATTCTATTTCACTCATTGGATCTGGACAAATTTTAAAATAACAGCATCAGGAAAAGTATATGAAAGTTGTTCAGATGAGTTCAGACGATCAGCTGTCTGTCTGAGCCTGATGTACTCAAGGCTGCTTTGAAAGTATAGTAGAGGATGGTAAAGGCCATTCATGTAAAGAAAGATGAGTACATCAAGATGAAAGAAAACACACTGCTGGGTATGACAAGAAGAAAATCTGAGTTTGAGATCAGCTTTAATAGACATATAAATTTTGACACTCTAATTACTGATACTTCAAGAGTTCGTGTAAATCCTGCTCATCAGGGCTCTTATTGCCGTTTCCGAAGCAGAAAACCTATACCAAACCAATTCTTTGCTTTATTTGAACAAGCAGAGATGTCATTCTCTATGTAGCACGTTGAATGCGGTGAGATGAGTAGTTTTCAGACTAGCAGCAACCCAGAGGGATGTCAATTTCAGGCACAATACAAGCCCGATTCCTCCTTATTGCGTATGCAGAAATCTTTATAATACCCACAAGAGTTTTAAATCTGTATAAAAGGTAAGATCCAACCTGATTTTTTTGAGAGATGAGTTGATTATAAGTTGCACCTGAGTTATTCATTTACTCCTTGAATATTTATTGTAGGCCCACTGTGTGGATGTAGAGAAAAAGAAACACTTTACTATAATACTTAGGAGATTTACTTTCCCTCAGGGAATACCTGGCATAAATAAGAGTTATTTAAATGATCAATTAGAAAAAAAAACACATTTGAAGAATCCTATATACTGCTCAAGATTGGTGGAGGGATGGGTAAAGTTATAAAATATTAGATGTTGTTTCACATTGCAAAGTTCTATACAAAAAAGTCTTTCTATTTATGAAGGAACTGGGAAGCAAAAGAAGACAAAATACAATCAAGTGTTAATTGCATAGTGTAGATACTGCTTAAGAACTTCAGGTTTAATGGGGTGGGGTTGGCTAGAAGGGTTTTAATAGAGACATGGCAGTTGAAGAACCTGAAGTCTTTGAACTATCATAGTAGTTTGAATTTAATTCCAGTATGGCCAATGTCAAATGGCTAAAGAATAGCCTCTTAATGTTTGAAATACTAAGTGAATTTCTAACAGATTAAATGCATTGGCCTTACAGTACTTATTGACATGGAAAGATATTTATAATACATGAAGTATGAAAAGCACATTACAGAATGGCAATATATACTATGAGTCTACTCTTATAGAATTAAAACATATGCTGCACATGAAAACATTCTAAAAGAATAAAAACTCTAAAGTTAATGATAATTTTCTATATGTGGTAAATGCTGATTTTAATTAAAAACATTTCACTCTTCCCTTTGTTCTTTGCTTTGTTTTGTTTTTGTTTTGCAATAAGGGTGTAGTATTTTTAACACTTCATCCTGGCTTTGTGAAATCCAATGAAATGAATACTTTGTAAAACTCACTAAAATAGCCAGGCAGTGGTGGTGCATCCTTTTAACCCCAGCATTTGGAAGGCAAAGGCAGGTGGATTTCCTTGAGTTCAAGGCCAGTCTGGTCTACAGAGTGCCAGGAGAGGCTCGAAAGCTACACAGAGAAACCCTGTCTCAAAAAACAAAAACAAAAACCAAAAAACAAAAACCCACTAAAATAATTATGCACCCATGCATGCATAAAACACTAGGAGAAAGACAAAGTCTAAGTAAGTAAGGAGATGATACAGATGATATCTATTGACAGACCATCCATAAATTTATAAGTCTAAAGGTGGACATACTATAAAATTATGAAGTTAATTGGGAGACACAGACTTGTTCATTAACTTCCAGACAATGGAGGTAAAGGTTGGTCGTACAAGATAGGGAAGTGAGTTTTAAAATAAGGTTAAGCTCCCACTATAGGCAAAATAATTGGAATCTTTTATCCTAGAGCTAATGTAAGTTTAAAAACATGTAGCCTAAAAATAATATAGATACTTTGAAGGAAGAAAGGTTCATTAATGTTTGTTAAATAAAAGATAGGGATGCTATGAGATAGTCAGCATTTCAGACGTGGTAGAAGTTGGGAACAGGCCTCATTAGCTCCAATACAGGCCATAGACAGAAGGAGAGAACTTGGGGGCTCTAGGCTGGAACCAGTTAACTCTATAAACACTGGAGCGTGGAGTTCCCAGAAAACAATACCCAGGACAGGGTAGATATCCTGAGAGGCACTTCAATGGCTCAGGGCATTAGTTATTTGTTAATCACAATAAAAAGCATATCCATCTTTTGAGAACAATCATGGTCATACTAATGCCTATCATTTAAACATTTGTCTTGATGTACTTATCTTCTGTAATATACTGGAAAATCTGTCTACAAGAGACAGAATGTTGAGATCGAGTACAGGATGACAATAGCTTTAAGACTCAGTGAAGTCAAACAAAATATGCAGTCAATTAAGGAACAGAATTTTGTTTGTTTTACCTCGTGGGCTGTTCAATGATGCTTCTGAGGCTTTTCCACCATCTCCGCAGTGACTCTGATCAAAGGGAAGGCACTGATCACCTGTTCCCGCCACTACCTCAAAATTCTTAGACAGATCTTTTGTTTCCACAAGTGATTTCAGTTTGTAGACTTTTCGAGTATTGGTGTCTGATAGGTAGAGTGATTCAGACATAGGGTCCATAGCCAGATAGTACTTGTGTGCAGGGCTTGTGCTAGGGAAGAGGAAAAAAATTATTAGAAGTAATATGTTCAACTTGCACCCCAGGAGTATGTTTTTTTTTGTAACAAATGGATAAAATACTTTAATAGATGAAATAATTTATGTATCCTCCAGATTAACATATAGACACATATTGTCCACGGAGAGTAGAAAGAAACAAAATTATATGCCAGGAGACACTCTTCATATTCCATTATCCAATCATCAGCTGGATGATACCTCAAACTCACCAAATTTAACACAACCATTCTTTTCCTCACTTCCTTCCCATCTCTAGTAAACATCCTCTTCTCCTCTTTTTACCTTCCTTGGGGACACTGACATCTTCCTAGGTGTCTCTTATCAATCAAAAAGCCTGTTTCAAGCTAGAGGATTGCTGATCTTGGAGGGCTGAGTCAGAAATACATGGTTCAATTTCCAAATTCCCCCTTTGAACTCACCAACACTTCTCTAACACACTTTTCCTTCTGTCAGACACTGATGATACTTAATATTTCTAAGGTATAATCATGGCATTCTAGTTTTTTTCTTGTCATGATAAATATCAATCACAAGGCACATCTGGGGAAGAATGGATTTATTACCTCTTTTAAGTCAGAGTCCACCTAATTTAGTGAACCTAAGGTGGGAACCCAAGGCAGGAAAATGGATCAGGAAGTGAATCAAAGACCATGGAAAAATGCTGCTTAGTGGCTTGCTCTCCATGAATTGCTAGGCTTCTTATACCACTCTGGATGACCCACCTAGCAGTGACACTGCTTATAGTGGGCTGAGCCCACCCACATCAATCAGTAATTATGACAATGACCTACAGATGATCTGATGGAGGCAGTTTCTCAGTTCCCTCTACCCAAGTGATTCAACTTTGTGTTATGTTGTCAAAATTAACCAGCATACGTAGTCACATGGCTGTGTACATAGATTCAATTTGTTATCCGTCACATAGAAGGTGCTTTTGAAGTTGTATCCATTTTATCCATAGTGTCTTTGTAATTATTCTGATCACTTACTTCCATAGTTAGAGATGTTCTAAATTTTTTATGCAGTATACTAAACCTTTTTACTTCATCTATTCTCTCATGCTTTTAATGGCTTCCATGAAGGAAGCCTTCCCTAAATCTCTGCATTTTATTATTTGCATAATGCTTAGGGAGAACACATACAAATTAAATGATTTGCTTAGATATCAGTGTCACCCAGTCTAATACATTGTAATAATTAGCAGGAGAGGAACTATCGCAGTTAAATAAGGATCAGGATAAACAAATAGGCCGAATAGATGTTTATTCAGGGAGAAATAATTTACAACCTAGACAGATGAACACCAGGAAACTCCACCCGATGCTCTCCTGTCGGAGTCACACCAGGCAGTGAGCTTTTCTCGGCCCTCTCTCTGACCTCCTTCCACAGGTCAATTCTGCCCATGGCTCCACCCCCAAATGGGCGTGGTCAGTGCCACAGAAGGACTATCTCACTACAAGTAACTATTTCCTTTTTATTTCTAATATGTTTAGTGGAGAACTCTGCTCCATACCTACTTGTTACACCACAAGTAAGATATCATTCTTTTCCAATTCCTTTCTACCATTTCTCACATGTATAGAACATAATTTTCTTGTCACCTTCTACTTTCTAACTTCTTCTGCAGTATGTTCCCTTTTTTTGTGCTGTCACTAGTCCAAATGCACATTGTCTCTTACTGGAGCATTCATTGGTGCCATGTCAATTGCCCTCTAAACATATGCGTTAATAATTATAAAGTTGGCAAATGGTAACTTTGAAACTCAGCTTATAGTTTTGTACTGGAAGAAAACTGGATTCAATGGGAGTAGCTTGTTTTTTCTACTTGCCTTCTTTTAGTAAGATAACTCAGTAGATTCCAGGGATGTCTTTCAACCCTGGAACCACCATGACAGGTGCTGTACATAAATTGTAAAGGGCACCACCAGATTCCAAAATTGATTTGGCAGCTTTACCAGCAAATCATCTCTGCAGCAGGCTTCTCAAATAGGTGGATGAGGAAAGTGTTTTATGTATTTAGTTCACTTTTTGCCTTCAGAATAATATTTCTCCAACATACTTATATTTTCTTACAGTAAAGGATGGGTTGCAACCTTTCCTGGAAATAACCTTTATTCTTTGGTAGTCAATTTGTGCGGTTTCAACTGAGCCAGATTAATCATGCTTTGTTTAGGTAGGGTACATGGGCTATTTTTCCAAGAGAAATGTTATTCACACAAAAGTACTTTGGAATGCATTACATTCATTCATTATTGAATATCTCCAATGTGCCTGTAAGCTAAGTTAGAATTAGTATTCATCTCAAACTTCAGCTGGGGAAACCCAGAACCATAAAGGGGCTTGCCCAAGGTTACTAACAGTTCTGTGCCCTTACTAAGACCAGATTAAGTCACATGTGACTGTGTGTGCGAAAAGCCAACAGAACACTCCTGATCTGAAAGCAGAAAAGACTACTAGTGTTCTAACCTTTTCCTGAGTAACTAGTCATGTTTTGTTCATCACGATTGTCCTTCATCTTTATATACTGGCTTTCAGAAAAGGGAATAGCCAAACATAACAAATTCAAATCTAATTAATGTTATTTTCTCGACAGAAATATACCCTGCATTGATATGCAATTTCCTGGCATTTTCAAGTACACTGCAGCTTCATTGACAATGGTTTCTTTGAGCTTTCTGAAAACATGCAAACTTGCTGCACTACAATCCTATTTGCTTTACTCCATTGTGACTAAATACGTGTCATTTTGACAGATAGGAGGATTTCTTTTGCAATCTGAGTGTTAGACCTACAGTGTCACATTTGGGTTAAGTTTATTTTCAAACTATTGATCTTCAAGTAAGCAGTGATCATTTCATTCATACTATTTAAAATCACATGGATTTGTAAATGGAGAATTAACACATACTTTTAATGTGTAGTTCACCAGTAAGCAAATTGGCAACCAACTAAATTTTCTTAAAGAATCAAGCTATGATAAAGTTGCAAAACTAATTTTGTGCACCAGCATTTGGGAAGAAACATCTTCCAAATACAATCCATATTCCACACTGTACTGGGATATTTTGATGACAACTGGCACTTGGAAATGAACAAATTAAATTTTTTTCCTTTGAAATTTCAGAAAGTTTGAATAGTTATGACAGGTGTAATACACAAATGAGTTGAATAAAAATCTCTATCACTAATTTTAGTGCTGTGTGGTATTGCCTGTAAATGGTCAGTTTAGAGCTTTTCAATTACTTCCTTTGGTTAGAGAAAAATAGAATCCATTAGATATGTCAAAGGAAAAAGATATTATTAAAGAAAGTTATCAAATGCAAAAAGCAACTCTCAGTTAAAAAATGAAGGACATTATGGTCACTGTTCTTAATATAATTGACAACTATATTTTTAAGAATTGGGAGAAGAAAAACTTGAAACTTAAAAACATTAAACTGATTTGAACTTATGGACTCATTTGTGATATCACCTTAGGGAAACATAATGAGTCTTTTGGCCTTACCTTCTCATGACATACTGAACTGCCATCTCTCATTTATCTTATTTTCTTTTCTGAGTGTTGTTTTTTTTTTTTTTTTCCTTCAGTAAATTCCTACTGAATATACTGACCTTCTTTTTTGGAATACACTATTTCTTCAACCTTAAGCAGCAAGCATCCCCTATTTGCACATTATTCTAGGATGTGTAAGAGGGACATTAGGTAACTGCTTGTGTGATTTGCTTACCTATGTCTGGTATCTCTGTTTCTATGGTGCACAAGTTGTCCATGAGTAGCAAGGGAAAAAAATAGGGAATCATTAGTATCATTGAACAAGAGAAATCTCAGTAGACACATCAATTCATGACTCAGCTTGTGGCAATTAAAAAGACTGCACTGGGATCATTTAGTCAGTGGGAAGCCAAAGTTGACTCACTCTTTCCATGGATCTCCTTAAAAGATGGTGTCAAGGTGGTTACATGTCTTGCTTTGGTGGGACATAATACAGGAAGACAATAAAAAACTGTTCCCTGGCCGTGTGCATCAGGACCATTAGATTCTAGCCCATGTGCAGTATTCTGGGAGCTCTCTCTTATCCTGCTAAACCAGAATTCTGACACTGGAAAGTAGTGATTTGGGATTTTATTTTTAACAAATTCAGCTAGTGATTTTGATGCAGAGTTAACATTTAAGAACCATTGGTCTTGGAGCTGAAAAAGCAGCTTCTACAAAGGGACTTTCTGAATTATAGTTTGATAACCCTATCATACAGAAATATAAAAACACTGTGTCTCCCTATCAACACTTGTACTGGACACATAACCCAACCCTGACCTCAGAGATAATGTAGGGACATCTGTGTGCATAGTTATTGATACAATTTTAAAAAGGTCTCTTAACTTAAATGTATGGGGGTTTTCTCTGCATGTTACAATACTGACATGGCTGGCAGAATGTACTCATTGATGTCATAGTGCTATGAAAATTACGGGGTAACCAATCATATTCTGATTGAATACAAAACTGTTGTTCCTCAGGAAGGATGTCATGCCTGATGAAGTAAACTTGATCAAAGGTACATGACTAGGGGATCACAGGTCCTGGGGGAACCTATAGTTGTAATGTTAAATGGTCATGTTGTCAAACTGCTTTCTAAACATTTATGTTTATATCCATAGAATGTTCTGATGTCAGTTTTGGTTAGAGAAGGATATTTCTGCAGTGGGTAGTAGATAATACAATGACTTAATATCTGGTCAAAATACCAAGAATAAATGACTGTTGGTGATCAGCTATGGATGAGTCATTTATATTAACCTCCCGCCATATAAGGCTTAGGCAACATCACAGGAGAATGAACAAAGAATGTCAGAATTTATGGATTAGGAAGAGAACAGTGAAATGCAGACTTCATTTTTCTTTTTCTTATTTGACATGTCAATCCTACTTCCTTTTCCCTCCTTCCGTCTCTCCCTCCCTCATTCCTTTCCTCTTTCCTACCCTCCCATGGCCCCCTGACCACCCTCTCATCCCATTCCCCCTCCCACTACACAGGTAGGTTGATGCCTTCCAGGAGGGGGTCAACACAATCTGTCAAGTCATTTGGAGTAGGGACTAGGCCCTCCCTCCTGCCTCTAGGTTAAGGGAGTATCCCTCCATGAGGAATGTGCTCCCAAAGTCCTTTTGTGCACCAGGGATACATCCTGGTTCCACTGTCTGAGGTCCCTTAGACTGCCCAGGCCTTCTAGATACCCATGTTCAGGGGGTCTGAGTCGGTCTAATGCTGGATTCCCAGCTATCAGTCTGGGGGCCCATTAGCTCCTCCTTGCTCAGGTCATCTGTCTCTGTGGGTTTCAGTAGCCTGGTTTTGACCTCCCTCTCGAAATGCAGACGTTTGACATTATGTGGCTGCTCTACACATCAACTATAGCACCTGTGGTTACATGCATAAGACCTGTATAATATCTAGCCTGACACTCTTCCAGTACTAATGGAGAGGGTCTTCTGAGGCCTAATCTTTGGCAGAAGGGTAATTTCCAGTCAATAGTTGCTGGTTGAACGAGAGTCACTATCCTCTGGGGATATGGTTGCTAGTGGTTTGCCAATATACTAGTGGATGGCCCCATATATACACAGATAGGAGCAACACTAATTTAACTCAGGAATTATTAACAACAACAACAAAGGGGGCATTAAGTTGGGAGGGAGTAAGGATTGGGGGCACTAGAGAATGTTGTAGGGATGTAATGAATGGTAGATGGATATGACTGAAATAAATTATATAAATGTATGAAATCTTCAAAGAATTTTTTAAAACGGGGACTTTCCCTTAGATCGCAGTAGAATGTCCTTAGCATTAAAACTGCTGCATCAAAACAGCTTCAATAAAACATCATGTACATCAACTATTAAAACCTTGTGTCTTCCAGCCATCTGTGCTCCAAAGGGCAACCAGGGTGGGCAAAACAGAACTGTCAGCTACAAAGAAGTGGAACGTTTAGTAAGCACTTCATTTAATAGCTTCTTGACACAGGGTATTGCCTTGGATGTTTCACTGGGTGACATGGTATAATGTTTCTCACATGAGGGGCTCAGGCTGTGTGCAGGCCTGACTTTAGGTCAAGTTTGCCTGGAAATAAAAGGCTATAATCATCTGTGAAATATAGTCATTTTAATTTTAAAATCCTTTTAAATCTGGCCCTTAGGTCACTTTGAAGACATGAAGATATTAAACCTTTTTATAAAAACCAGGAAATGTTCTTTTTCTTTGACTGTCCAGGAAAAAGGAAAGATACAGAATTATTTTACTTGAAATTTTCTGCTAAAATGGATTCAACTCTCTTGAAAAAAAATCTTTCCAAGATACTAGCCTGGCCACAGGTCATACTCTACTGTCTCTTCTGTCTCTTCTGTTTCCTTGGTCCATCGCGAAAGAGTAAGTATTCAGCCAGTAATGAAACAGAGCTCTGATTAGAAAGAAAGCTGACCTCAGGTTTTTGTGCCTTTCTCTTTGTCTATTAGACATTGTTTTTGAGGTTGTTGGAGCCAGGCGGGCTCTAATCATGGGAACAAGTCAATTCTTCTAAGGGAGTCTAGTTGTGAAAACACTAGATGGATCTCATTAAAATATGATTTCATCTACAGCAATTTGTATTTGCATGGTATAACAAGAATCATTTGTGTGTCTACAGAGGATTTTCAGATTCTTAGGTGATGGCAAGAAGCAGAGAGGGAGATGGTTTGATTCTCTCTCAGTTGCGTCTGATCCTGCCAATAATGTCATTGTGAATTTGGAAGATGCCCCATATTATGCAGAGCAGCTTCTCTCATTAACATCTCAGAGGGAGGAAGTGAAAATGATGGAATTTATTTCTAGTGTGTGACCTTGTTCTGTCTTAAAATTACTTTTAGTTAAGGATTTAGAATTGAAACCACTACCAAAGTGAACCTGCTGTCTAGCTATCAACTGGCTACATACTGAGCTGCCAGTGTGTGAGCTCTTCACAAGTGCCAAGGCCCATCAGTGGTCATTAATACCTGGGAACTGACAGTCTTGAAGCTTGTCATGAGTTAAGAGAAGAAAAGAGGGGAGTCACAACTCCTTTGAGAGCAAGGGACATTCCTAATGAGAGTATCTGTGGATTAACCCTTGCTTTCTTTTTTCCAGGATAAAGATGATAAAAAGGGCCATCTACTCTTTTTGGATTTAAAAGAAAAGAATTGCAATATGATTTTATGCCATAATTATACACTTTTAAGATGTACATTTCAGCAATTTCAAACACATTCAGTTATGCAACCCTTATGATTAACAAGATCAAGAATAAATTCTGTACCTATTTGATAATTATCATTTTTTCATTTATTTCCTTCTCCTCTACTTTGTCCCAGATAACCAAAACTGTATGTATGTATTTTGTCTGCATAGACTTACTTATTCTGTATTGTCACAGAAATATAATCATACTGTATTTGTACTTTTATGGCTGTATTCTTTCATTGTTGTTGCTGTTGTTTTTAAGTTTGTTTCTTTGTGTGTGTGTGTGTGTGTGTGTGTGTGTGTGTGTGTGTGTGTGTGTGTGTGTGTGACTAAAGATGGGAAATAGGGGGCCATGTCAACCTTAGAGTAGCTATTCAGACTTTGTGTCAGGGGAGCATGAGTGTCTTACTTGGTGATTGTTGCAACCCTCCATGCATTCTTTACTCTGTTCCTGGTTTCTCTCCTTATTCCTGAACAGAAATAATTGACTCCCTTCCTTGTTCAACTTTCTGAGTTCTTAATCTCTTGATCATTTGGAATCCATGCTTGTTTGTGATTGACTTCTTTTAAAAAATATTTAAATGTTTTAAAACTTCTTTATTGATTCTTGGTGGATTTCACACCATGCATCCCTATCCCACGCATCTTCCTGTGCCGTCACATCTGTCCTCTGCCCTTATAATGTCTCCACTAGGATAAAGCAAAATTTAAAAGAAAAATCAAACACCAAATATAATAAGCAAACAAACAAAAAAAAGGAGAAGAATCTCATCGTGGAAGCTGTAGTGTGGCCCATTGAGTCACATAGTTTATCCTTTAGTCCATATTTCTTTACTTTCAAGTATTCATTGACTTGAGTCATTGGCCTGGCTCAAGGCCTCTGGCTTTTGCTACAGTGCTGATAATGGGCTCTTACTGCAACTCTTCTTGGATATTCTTTTGTTGTTCTGTATGTGACTGACTTCTTAGAGCTTCGAATTCCACCAAATGTCATCTCCCATGCTCTGGCTTTATCCCTATTATCAGAAATTGTCATGTGTTTTAAAGCCACTGCTAACATATGAGTTGAAACTCAGGTGGGGCATAGCTATCTATTTTATCTACAGGCAGTGTTTCTAGTATTTGTAGTTCTAGTCTGTGAACAAAATGTTGATTTGTGGCAATTTCTTAGTTATTCATAGAATTCTTCAAAGCTAAGGTTCTGTTTGATCCTTTTTAAGAGTTTCTGTGAGTTTCAAAATCCCTTGGCATGTTAACTACTCCTAAGTAGAAACTATACCAAGTCTCCTCCATTTCCAACCAATGATAGGAGTCAAGTCCTATAGGTAATGAGAGAAATATTAACCAGTCACTGGAAAAATGGTAAAAATCTCTTGAGAAATTTTCATGTCATGTTGACATTCGTCTAGTTCAAATTGCTCAAAGTACTAAGGTATATTTTCTAATCTCTTATTTTCTTTTCTCTTTCATATTTAGGGGAAGGAAAAAGAAATATCTTGAGAATAACTGAATTTTGGCAAAAAAAAATTGAAGTATGTTTTTTAAAAAAAAAAAATAAATAAAGAGTAAATCGTTTCCAGTCATGCTTAATGGGTTTTCTAATAGAATTGTAAAATTAGACTATGAGATGTGTGCAAGGTTATATTACATATTTGAATTCGTTCAAATTACTTGGTAGGGTGTCTTCTATTTTTACTTATATCATTATCCTTATTAGTTTTACAAAACCAAAAAGTGACCCGAGGCTAACCAAGATCAAAGGAGAAAAGAAGTAGTCATAATTGATGAGATATAGCTGAACTTGAACATATTGGACCTGAAGAAGAGAAACTCAGAAATCTGACAGGTGATTTCATACTTGTGAAGTAAGTTACTACTGTGATTCTTTAGATTCTAGAATTTGATACTAATAAAGAGGCATTTCATGTGGGTAGATTTAAGTTGATCATAAAGAAGGAATTCTTTTTTCTTTTTTCTCTCTCTTTCACAAATAAGTCTAAAGATGCAGTAGGATTTCTTGAGAGGTATTTAACTTTCTGGCTATTGAAAGCAATCAGTCAAATTATAAATGACAAAGTGTCAGACATTTACTGGAGATAATACCTTCATGGATTCTTTTAATAAATATTAAACTCATAATTCTGTAATATCACTTTTCTACTGTTAAATTATGCACATATATTTATGTACATATATGTACCTCTACTGTATACATTTTAATTTGACAAGCAAATCCACAGGGGAATCAAGACTCAAACTGTCATAGAAATGAATATATCTTGAAAGGTCTTCAGAAAATGTAGTTTTGAAAGACTTGTGTTATGGAAGCTTGCAAGTTATATTTCTTTATTATCTTACTTGAGCCCCTCACTAGACTCCTATTTGAAGACAAGTCTATAGGAAATTGGGGAGAGGTAGGATAGACTTAACTAACAAGAAACATGTTTCTCTTGGCAAATTTGTAACAACAACAATATCCTTGGCCTTTTGTTTCAGTTGCTTTTCAGCCAATGAGGAATGGCCAGGTCAGGGGTGGGATGAATGTTAACCAATGAAATGAAATGGTTATTGATATCAGAGAAATGAAAACACAGATGTGGAAGGTTTGAATGACTAGGGTAAGGTTGGAAGAGTACCAGTCTTTGAAATGCCAAGTGGAATCTGAAATTATTCAATATGATCAAATATGGAGCACAAGGATAGAAAAGTGGCAAATTCAGGAGGCCTTTCACTTGAGACAAATTTTATGGCCTCACAAAGTGTCATCACATACTGAGCCAAGAATGATTCATATGTGCATCTCTGTATGAGACTTGTCAGCAGGTGTTCGAAGTATAAAGTAAGGAGGTAGATGGCAAAGTAAATTATAAGAGGTATAATCTGAAAGTGTCAAGATTTAGGATGGCTTTCTACCATTTTTTGTAATAACCCATTCACAGCATTGCTCTTCCACTCACAATTTTGAATATAAAAGACAAATTGACTATATAAGTCTATATTTCCAAGGAAACAAACCACTCAGTGAGGTAAGATAACTGAATTAACTGAATTTAACAAAAAAAAAAAAAAAAAAAAAAACTGGTAGAAAATGAAGTTTCTATTCAAACAGTAGAATTCAACAAGTATTTTGGTTCTAAAGATATATAGATCTTATTCAATAAATTTCTTTCTTCTCAGAAAGTTTACATCTTGTAAAGTTATAGCAAATATATAAAGCTACCAATTAGATGCAAAGGATTTGATTTATACATATAGGTTACTGACAGTATAGATTTTTTAAAAAAGTGTTTTGTGAGACTCCCAACAATGGGAGTGGGTGTATCTCTGATGTTTTTGTCTGATCTTGGGACTTTTTTCCTCCTTTTGGGGTGCCTTGTCCAGCCTCAATATGAGGGCCTTGGACATTTCTTAATGTATTCTGTTTTGTTCTGTTTGGTGGTTGTCTCTTGGAGACTCTATTATGAAGAAGATATGGACTGCAAGTAGATCTGGAGAAATGTGAAGTGTGTGTGTGTGTGTGTGTGTGTGTGTAGGGAGGCTAGGCACAGAGGGAGGGGAAACTGTGGTGGGATGTATTGAATGAGAGAAGAAAATATTTTCAATAAAACGTTATTCTTATAAGGACTACATTAGTTTCTGTGTAAATGTACAGTTAACATATGCTGCCATGAACTGGTTTGGTTATAGTCAAAAAGGGAATTATTTCATATTGTATACTTAACTATCCTGTTTCTGTGATGGCCAAATCAGAGTAGTGTTAGAATTGAGAAGAACACAAAATTCTGTCCCTTTGGACTTAATTTAAATGGAGCTATTAACCATGACTCTATGACATGGCTTCATTACAGAAATGGTTGCTGGCAGGCTGCTGGTAGCAGGGAGGTTAAAAGAGGAAAATATGTCCTCCTAAAACATGGGAAAATTTTGGGTGGTGTATTCTTTCTATGGAGAGAGCACTAAGCTTGAAATGGATTCTTAGAGAAATCTGAGTCAGACAAAAACGGTTAAGGAACTTTGAAGGATCATATCTCAGAAAAACCAAATAGAGTGGTAGGCTAAGTAAAAAACAAAAACAAAACAAAACAAAAAACTGAGCATGTGACTTCACATATGTGCATGCCTCTGTACCTGACAATGTGTGACATTGTATGGTATAGTGAATACAGGAATGAAGAATGATGTGTACTTTGGACAGTGCATTAAATGAGCAGAAATGGAATGTATTTTCTACCAATAGAAATCACTTTGTAATTTGAGGTCAAGTTATTTTAATTTATACTTAAAATGACTTTGTGTTGAAGGCCACAGGGTACTTTGTACTAAAATGTAAGTTTGCAAATTGTTGAGAATCTTTAACTGTGAATTTCATCAATGAAAGGCAATTGTTCCACTTTAGGTAAATTTACACTTAAATTACAAAGGAAAGGACTGAATTTAGTGAGGGGCTTCCTCCTATTAATAGCATTTTTGTTTTGTTTTCATAGACTTTACTACTTTTTCTCACACGAGGAAGCCATGTAGGGATTACATATGTGGGCTTTTTACAGGATTAGCTAGATCAGCTCAGTAAGACCAGGTCTTTTAGCTACCTGACAGCGTGTATGTTGAATGAATTGCTCAGTGATTTCATTCGTCTTTGGTATTATATCAAGAAACACCCCTAGGATATTGTGTAAGTGGCCTTCAAATCCAGGTATGCAGTTGTTGTAGAGTTCCTGTTGAATTTCTACTGATGCCTAAAAAAATATACTACTATAAATGACAAATCTCCATGAGGTCTGACATCATGAGGCTCATGAATACTCAATTATGGTAGGGTGCTGTGAATTAGTGTCCCTTAGAATTTTTGGATGTGCTTTGTCTTTACAAAGTGTTAACTTTAAAGTCTATTTTTTATTAGCCAAGGGATTTAGCAGCTTTCTTCCATATGACAGCATTTGCAATTATAATTAAGAAATGTATTAAAACTAGAGTGAATTAATATGGAAAATGGATGGTGGCTCGGGACTACATTTCACAAACTAGGTGTGAAAGAATAACTCAGCTTGAGAAAAGGGAGGCAGATTCCAAAGCAAGAATGAAAATGTGAAAATATTCTAGGAATGCCCATGCAAAGCTGAACTTTCATCACAGTGCACAGAAGTGATGAATGGAATGATGCAAAGCATCACCATGGTCCTGTGCACACACCATTGCTTCTTTAGGATGCATTTGCTCTGTCAGTCACTATTTTTATATCACCAAGGAGATGCCTGAAGCAAACATTACTGTATGGAATATTCAAAAGATGACATCAAAATCCTTTGGAATCTACAAATTTGAGCCTTAATTTCCAAAGTCGCATGTTATAGATAAGTCTGCCATGACCGATTAGAAGGCAAGCCCTGCCAGTTTCCTCAGGGGTGAAGCAGCAGTTTTAATCCCTAACGGGATAGGAATAGATGCTTTCTTTTTTATGAACTCCAGATGACATACAGTTTGTCTTACAGCCACAGAAAGGACAGAAATAAGCTGATTGAGGTATGGTTGATTTAGTTGTGATATTTTTGCAACTTCAGGGTATAGTATAGCAAAAAAGTATGAATTCTTTACAAAAGGTATTAACATTCTTTGTACTCTCAAGAAAATGCTTAGAACAGAGGAAGAAAATCTAAAGATGTATGCTTTAATCATCACTGAATTGCTCTTTCAAAGGTAGATAGTGTTCTTCCTTCCTTGTGATGCCAGGAGAAAACAGAAGTTCAATGTTCTTCTACATTAAATGACTTCAAAAGGCTGAAAAGCCCTTTTGAATCTGGTGATACTGCTACCAGCAACAGTGGATGGAACAGGTAGCTTTTATTAGCTTGACAGTGGCCAGCACTAAGTAACTTATACCAGCAGCTGGAAGTACTAAGATCCATGCAACAGCCATGCAGACAGGGGAGGTCTCAAGTTCAGCGATGGCAATACTTCAGAGCTCTTAAATTGGTAATTAAAAGTTCCTTCAAATAAATGGAGTGGGTTTGTGAGCATTACTCCTATCCCTCCATGTTTTGAAAATTGTCATTTTTAAATTATATTTTCATTATCCCAAGACTGCTTTTTAATTTCAATATATTTTTGGGTTTTTAATTGAAATAGCATTACCTCACTTTTCTGAATTACATCACTTTTCCTTCTCCCTTCAGCCTTTCCTGGAACCCTCTCATATCCCCTTCCACTCTCAAGCTGCAGCCTCTTTCTTTTTGATTTTTTGATTAATATATATATATATATGCATATATATGCATGTATACACACATGCATATATGTATATACATGTATGTATGTGCACATATATACATATACAACTCTGTGAGTCCACTTTTGTTATTTGTATATATGTGGTTTCAGGGCTAACAGGACAACAAATACGGGAGGAGAAATTCCTCAGTGCTTTGATACGGAAAAGTACACTTTAAGCTTTTGTTGGCAATAACTTTTCTCTTCACATGATCTTATTCTTTTTTTTTTTAATCTGTCAAGCAAACACAGAGAACAGAAGAAACTTACCTTAATTCCAAAATGCTAACGGAATTTCCTGAAGGAAATATTCTCCTTACAAAATTGAAGTCGCCAACATACACACTACCATCAGGGCCAGAAGCTAAAGCAACAGGAGCAAAGAGTTTGTTGTTGTGTGCTGGGCCATTGCAGTTAGTGCAGGCTACACTCCTTTGGTGTCCATTACCCATTATGGTTGATATGACTGGGGGCTGCTGGGAAATGAACATATTTTCTCCATTTCCTTTGTGTATGATTCCTAGACACAAGACAAAAAGGGAACACAAATTAGAAAAGTATTTGCCACACAAACATCTTATCAAAAGTTCAGTTTTCTCTCAGAGTTCAAAACAGAAGGGAGTTTTGGGTGAATCTCATTACTATCAATCTTGTTCAAATGTATAATCATAACAGACAGTGCTATAACCCTTAATCTCAGTTTGTCTTTCTGTGATGTGGGGGAATGTGAAGAGTCTTTTAATACTGATCCCAATTTTTTTTTAATAAAGTATCTGATAACTAAGTTTTAATCATTTAATCATCTCCTACTTGCTCAGCTCTGTGGATTTTATGTAACTAGTTTTTTTTTGTTTGTTTGTTTGTTTTTGGTTGGCTTTCTTCATGTCTCATACACATCTACCTGACTCCACTTTATCAGGCACAGGACAAGAGACTCTCCATTCATTTTGACATTAGCCCCAGTAAAACACAATCACAATGGCAAGTGTGCTTTTATGGAAAGGAAAAAAATCTTACTGCTATAATGCACTTCAAAGATATACTAAAGGAAATTGACTTTTCTCCTATTTTGGACCATATCTCACCATCATCATTCCAAAAACAAGAGACATTGACTTATGAAGATGCTTTTCAATCATTCTGTTTGGGTAATTACATTTCTACCCACAACTCTGACTTTCATCCCTCTTAGATGAAACTTTCTCCTGTTTGGAGTCTTTGCCTAACATGTGCTTTCTTACTAGACATTTTTACGTGGATGAGGCAGCTGCCTCAAAATGGAAAAAGGTTGGGGTTGAGGTCATTACATTTCTTGTATCTTCTACCAATGCTTCTCTTCCTCTTGTTTAAACCCATCCCATGAGTATCATTTTTGTTATGTAACTACCTAAATTGTAAATCTAGTCATTATGGTGATGATTCATTTAATTTAATTTAATTTCATTCTCTAAGCCCAAGCAATTACTAATTCCTCACCTTAACATGGCAAGAATTTTCCTGTTCCTACTCTTACTGCCTTAGTTCAGTTATCCTGCTGCAGAGATTATTAATACCTTAAATTATGTACATAATTTAATAAAGAGAGCATTCCTTACTGATGAATAAAGAGAGCATTCCTTACTGAGAAGGTATACATATTACCTTTTGGTTTTGCATTCCTGTATTTCTTCAGTTTTCTCTCTTATTACACTTTTGTTTGTATTTCAATATCTGAGCATTACAAAAAATTGTAATTGTTTTCACATTCTTCCCTTCTGTTATGATTTTGTGTGCGTTATTGCCTCTATTCCTGAATGCCCTCTTCATTTTGTCTGTGTGAGAGCTCAGTTCATGTCATCCTTAATATTCCATCCAGGCAGAATTAGTCACTCTCTTCTGTGTGTGCCCATTTTCCATAGCTCTATTGTAACACTTACCATATTGTATGATACAGTTTTTCTCACTTCTCTAGCTTCCTCATTGTAACATGAATGAACTCCTTGAAGGCACATCTTCTGTCTTACTCCTTTCTGTATTTTTAGTGCCAATCCTCATGGCCAAGTCTTTATAAGTGCTTAGCAAATGCTGAAAATAGGCTCTGAGTCTCTTGTAGTTTCCTATTCCACATCTCAATGATTTCACAAACCTGCTGTGTCTGGGCAGAAAATCCAAGGAACAAGCACTGCTGTGCTAAATGGCACAAGTCAGTCCAGAACGAGCCAGGGCAGGTAAAATATCCATGTTGTGAGAAGGCTTGCCAATGTGTCAGACTGGAGTAACTGACAGCAAATGAATAAATGCAGTTGTATTGCATGCCCTTATTTTTCCCTCTCTTGTGTCCTGCTATCTATCTCCTCACGCTGTTATTCTCCCTAACTGCTTTCTGAAATGTCTTCCTCTGTTCTCTTCCAACTCTCAGCTCTACCAAAGAAACTATTGATCATTCTGAGATAGGAACATTGCTGGTAAAAATAAATAACAACATAAAATATGTACGCCAGGGCACCAATATAAACTTATAAAGGGCCTTCCAGGAATTATGAATTCTCTCCATCATATGGTCTTTGGATTTCAAATTTAAGTATGTTTATGTTCCCTCTCAGGGTGGTTCCAGATAGCTTTTCAACACATGATTTGCAAGAGTAGCTATAAGGTTACACTCCAACAAATTGATATTTTATTACAAGATTATGAGATAACTTTAGGGTGCTACTTACTTATTATATTGTTGACAACTTTTCTTAGCCAGTAAGGATATTTCTTATGATTTAGAATAATTAATTCAATATGATTAATAGGGCTGGATTTCATTTACCTCCCCAAACATTTAATTTTAGTGTGCTCAATGTTGTAATTTTAATGAAACGGGAAGAAGTGAAGGAAACTGGAATGACAGTTATACAACATCATTGAAAAGAAATTGCCTGATGATTGTTAGCAGAATATCCAACCAATGAGAGTATGATACATTCTTTAGTAATTGAGGAAACCATTGTTTAGCATGTCAGTACCTCAGCAATTCACAATAGGTGTACTATTCAAAAATCTTTCCAATTATCGGCTTGGAAATACCAGATTTGCTATTAACATCTATTTTCACAGGTAGATCTCCATTTTTTATATCAATTTAATGGTATAGTTAACAACTGCCCTCAAAATGACATGTTATTACCAGGCTCCTGGCAATTTAAAAACTAAAGATGGCTATTCTAACCCATTCTTCGAAGCCTGCAATTCCACAACTCCCCTTTTCGATTAGAAAGCCCCATACTCCATCAAAAAAGAAGAATGATTAAAGGAAATAAAACATAAGGCAATGTACTTTCTGATTACATCTCTACAATTGATGTCTTGCTTTCATGCAAGGTACTAAAGTGCCCATGTACTGAAATTACCATTTCTGTTTAAAGCTGAAGCAATCAAAACAAAAATGGGCAAACCCCTTTTGTATTGCCCTGGAAAAATAGATCATTTTGAAGGGTGTTTTTGTTGTTTCAAGAATCTGTTTAACCTTCTATTACACAGAAGCAGGCTATACCATCTAGCAACAGTGATTTAACACCAATTCTCCTGCAAAAGGTTGTTCTGGAAATATTTTGTTTATGTTTCTGGAAGTCTTGATCAATTACTGATGCTTCTTTTCCAGTTAAATTCTGCCACACATGCTCATTTTAAAACAGGGCAATGCACACTATGTGAAGGCCAACTTCTTAAGGACTGGGTGTCTTGTATGTACTGAACAATGAAATCTCACTGAATGGGATACTTTCCTCCCCCGTGTTTTCCCCATCTCTGCTACAAAGTGATAGCCAAGTTTTCACAGCAATAAAGTAAGCACATTTTAAAACATACTACCCCTACCTTTCTGCTATCTTGCTCAAAAGTTCTGAAGCTTATAAACAAGTTTAAAATAAAATTCCCCCTGGAAGCCAGTGGGTGGTGCTTTATGCTGATTTCAAAGAAGAAACCATTTTTCAGACTTATGACCAACATGGGACATAATACACATTTCTCTTACTACTTGACTGAGAGGGTATAAACACAAACTGGGAGATATGGCAGCATGATCAATGACAGTTTACATCTTCTCTCAGTAAAACTATTTATCGACAAACTACTGGCCTATCTAGGAGGCTAAGGAAATTTGCTATTTCAGATAGGTAAAAATGTACTATTAGTACCCTGGATTGTTCTAATATATATATATATATATATATATATATATATATATATTGATATATATATATAAATATATATATCAACTTGCTCCTGGGAATCACTAGAGGATATTAGAAAAATATGCTAATCTGTGTAATGAACAATAATTTTAAAGAATTAACAGGAATAAATATGCACTCTGCAATCATCAAAGGATGTATTTGGAGGTACCCATGTTGAAAAACATGCATTTCTAGTACTTTTATTATAATGATAGTAGAAACTGTATGTGTGCATCCGGTTAAATATTTAGAGACATTTCTCCTTAAGCATTGGTTAATTGTGAGGTAAATATAATTGTGGTGCCTGAAATGACAAATGGTCTGAATACAGTGCCTATTACAAACTACCCACTGCATAATGATTTGGGAGCCAGAGCAAAACTGAGAACAGAATGGCAGCAGACATCCAATCTAATTATAGGTGTCTTTTTAACAAGTGAGAGGAAATTGGAGGAAGATGGATTCTTGTTTCTAATCTACTATCTGTCTCAGATCAAAAAGGTTGGGTGCCTAAAGAGTTAGGATTTTTCATGAGATGAGTGCAATGGGGGAATTCGGGAAGACACTGTTTTTGCCTTAATCGGTAAGAAAAGACCATCTGACCTGAGGGGGAAGAGCATTGCTATCTAAATCAGCATCCCCAACCCCATTCCCTTGCATTAATCATTCTTGCTTCTAAAACTGCCTTTGTGGGTGGCATTTTGACCTCAGAAACACCCTAAGACTCAAGGGCAAACTGAAAGGCATTGGCTTCAGATCTATTTCCTGGCAAGTGGGACCAGTTCTTGGTGAGAAACACAATGCCTCCACAAATGAGATGGTAAATGTACAAACGTCCCTTGGGGGCGAGAAGGTATCCAAAACAGTACGGCTTCTTTCTCAGAAGAAAATGATCAGAAAGGTAGAAACGGAAAGCTTTGGGTAATACAAGATATACTTTTGTTGTGATAAAATATCCCGAACATGAGTTTCGGTGATCACAGGACAAGTACAAATTTATTAAGCATCATTGAAGTGTGCACTTCAAATGGGTGAGTTGTATGGTGTATAAATTATACTTCAATCAAGCAGTTCAAAAGTCTCAGAAGTAACTTCATACCTAATTACCTAAAAAGTAATTATGGGTGAATTAGGGATGTAAGGCATGTGTGGTTCCCAAAGCCAGCTTTCTGAATAGCTCCCTTCTGTTTCAAAGTCTGTGTGAAGCAAATGATAAGAAGATACAAGACCTGGAGCACACAGCTGGGGGCTGCTTCCATTCAGGTCAGTTCCCACTTTGTGTTTAATGTCAATGACAGGCGTTTGAAAGAGACAATTCATACACGCCAATAAAAGTGAGTGGAAAAGAAATGGCTGCTTAAAATGTCAAACTCTTTTAAATCAAAACAAACAAACAAACAAACAAAAGCCCCGAATAATTTAATAAGTGGCATCTGCTCTTTCGTTTTTGTACTCTGAAAAGTGTGGCTTCTTTTGACAACTGGAAAAAAAAGTTGACATTTATGTCTGTGCTTGAAGCTTTATTGTTAAGACAAACAAACAGACAAACAAACTATTTGAAATGGAACTTAGCATCTTTTAAGGAGAAAGGGGAGGTACACTGGTGACATACAGCAATGGATTTTTTTTCTCCTTCATACTGGGGTTAGGATAGGCTTTGCCATTTTATTGGTAGCACTAATCTGTTATCTTTGCTCATCAAAAGTTCTGCGTGGCTGTTTTTCACTTCATGTACAAACGAAATATTATCATGGGCAGAATTATAAAACGGAACACTTGGCTTCACAAAAGAACTCAGACTTATTTCATAAATGTGGGTTAGATAAGAAGGGTGGCTGAACTAAAGACACATTCATTGTTTCTGAAAATGTAACCTGCAGTGTATGAACTAGTCTAGGTTCTTAGAAACTGCCTCTTTTGACACAAAGCAATATGGGTTTTGTGTTGAAAAGTTATAAGTAGACGATGTTTGTAAGAAGTCAGGATGGGAATCCTATGGACCAGAATGCAAAAATAAGTGGAAGACTGTGAATGAAGCAGTTACAGCCAGAGTAGGAAATTCAGCATGAACTCAGGGGATACACATGATCCTTTTTTATGAGTGATTTTCTTATTTGCTCAAGGCTTCAATTATAAACTAAGTGATAATAAGTTAGAGTGTTTGGATTCTGAAGCACTGAAATGAATTCAGAATAAAATTACAGCACCCATACACAGTTGTGTTATCTTTGTAGGTGATTTTTCTCTTACACTTGACGAAATTTCAACAACAAATGTCCACTAAATAGTATTAAGAAACTGGTATTATTGTAAGTTTTTAAAAGTAGCTCACCACTTTGAGGATTAAAAATATGATGCTTATTCAAGGACCAGCCTCCTAGGTTAGATGCGTCCATCTCAAATCCCTGCAAAACCACTGTCCTTTGTTCCCAGAGAATAAAGTCAGGGCACATCTCATATTCATATCCCACAGACACTGCAAGAAAAGAGAATTAATAGCATATTAGAATATTGGAAAATATTTACTTCCTGTTCACACTGATTGGTAATTAGGTTGTTACTGTATTTGCTAGTGATTTCTGATTTGGTGTGAAATTTAATAGCAAATGTCATTCTCCTGGCATAGTCAGGAACTGTACTTAGAATGGCATTGGCTCTCCAAAATGACCAATCAGTGAAAACTGGGCACATATGTGAAACATTAAATAAATAGATGCTCCCAAAGATAGGCACCATATACAAATGAACATTCAATTTCATTCTGGACTTTCTGATTAAATTCTGATCTGCAAACCTGAAGAGATATGCTCTTTGAGAATTAAGTGTATGTGATGAAGAAATTCCTCTCACTACTTATAGAAGTATGGGAAAAGCTGGTTTCTCACTTCTGTAGAGTATAAAATGCATCCAGGACACGGACTTTGGAGTACAGTACACTTATACAACACTTGAATATATATGAAACTAATAAAATTGATTCAGTCAATTCATATATTTTCTGTACCAAAGCCTTTACTGAGATGTCTGAGTTTGCTTGGAGTGTTGCAAGCGTAAATTATACTTTATGTATATTATGCTTTTATTTCTGCATATAGAGTACCAATGGGACATCACTCAGGCATTTGGCTTCAACTCCTATGAAGCACAGATGTTGTGCATTAAATGTGGAACCCTAGTATGCCTCTAAAATGGGAAGTGCAGAATGTGCTATCTTGGATGTCTCTGCCCTACTGAAATATGCATAGCCCAAGCAAACCAAGTTGTAGCCATTTTCTCAGTTGGTGAACCTGCTTACCTGTCAGATTCCTAGATTTCTGCTCTATGAATTTCCAAATGCTTTCTATCTTCAAAATGTTGTAAGCCTGAGAGGACTGACTCATTACACTGCACATCCCAAAGGTGCTTTTGCCTCTCTGGCAGCTTAAAATAGACCCAGTTGGTCTGTCTTCTGATACTGCTTTCTAGTACCAACCTCTACCAGATCTTTAGATGTCCTTGGAGAGCTCAGTTCCTCCTTTGCTGTTCAGTTATAAAAATTACTAAAGAAAACAGGTGCTTAAGCAATAGCAGTATAAGGGCTCAAAAATGAAAAATGAAAGTAAACTAGTTTTGGTTACTGGCACTATCATGTCATCAGAAAATAATTAAATTGATTTGCTTGTGTAGGTGTAGTTAAGAGTTTAAATGCAGATATGTCCAAACATCCATAAGATTATACATATACTACTCTCTAATTTTGTAATTATATATCCAATTTGAAGTAGCCCCTTAACACAACAATGCTTAGAATCACAATAGTTCTCACTGGGTGTGGCTTATGATTAGAAGGGGCATACAGATTAAGATTGCTGTTCCTGTTTTGAAAATCTTTAGTAGTTTTTAGGGAAGGAGATGTGTACTTTTACTTTTGTTTCACTGGGTTTCACAAATTCTATAACCAGTTCTGATGACATTGCAGTACTATCAGCTATCAGCTGGTTAAGACTCATGGAAATTCATTTTTTGGTATGTATATATGTTAGTGTGTGTTTACATATGTGTGTAGTCCAGAGATTGACATTTGGTGTGCCTTTATCAGTAGCTCTCCACCTCATTATTTTAAAAGTTTAAAAATTTATTTGTTTGTTTGTTTACTTGTGTATACACGTGCCTGTTCCAAATGTGCATGTTGGGGTTAGAGGACAACATCTGGGAGTCAGCTCTCTCTTTCTGCCATGTGGTTTCCAGTCATCTAACTCAGGTCACCATTGCCAGTTAAGCCACCTTGCTGGCCCCACCCTTATTTTCGATGATGGAAGCTCATAAGTTTAGCAAGACTGGCTGACTAAAAACCCAAGGATCTTCTTTTTTTTTTTTTTTTTTTTTTTTTCTGCAGTGTGAGTTTATTGGTATCTTTCCAATGAAGTTGGAAAACTGATACATTTTAAATTTGTTTCAGTCTCAACAAATATCCTCAAAGTGGGGACACTAAATATCTTTCACTTCATTTCATTGTCCTGAGAGAGGTACATTACCTCTTTCCATACTCTATATTATTCATTTGGCTTATATTTATACATATATATAGGTTTAACTGAAACAGGACTTCTCTGTGTAGCCCTGGCTAGCCTGGAACTCACTCTGTAGACCAGAATGGCCTTGAACACAGGGATCCCCCAAGGATCTTCTTATTTGTGACTTCTCAGTTCAGGGATTACAGATACATGCCCTCACACCTGTCTTTATGCCCTCGATCTACTGGTCCATCGCCCCATTTGTGCAAACTCATGTTTAATTTTATTCCCTACTAAGCAACATTGTCAAGATAGATCAGTGGACAAGGATAACTACTAATCGTAAAGTGAGAGTAATCTCTAAATGGAAATTATTAGAGGGTTATGTGTATGATGCTGGTTTCTATGAAGATGGGTGTGAATAGGATCTCTCAGCTAAAAGGAACCTCAAAGGTAATCTCTGGTTGCTGACTCCAATCTTCCTAATATCATAGCCCCTCTATTGGCTAAAACAATTGAGAACAGTTGATTTTAGGCCAAGAGAGGAAAAAGTTTGACTCTCAGATCTGCCATTAAGTAGCTTGGGGGTCTCAGGCAAATGGAAGAAGGCCATTAAAATTGGTCCTTATGTCATTATAGATTATGAAATGTTTATTGTGAATCTTGTGAACAATGTCATTGATAGTCTTCCTAGAAAAGTACAAATATACACAAAATTTTGTGTGCCTATCTAGGTGTTTAGTTGTCTTACTATCCAAATAATACTTATGGATTGAAGACACATGTATTAAATAATTCCTTCTACTTCCCCTTCATCATTAACACTATATGATTCTAAATTGCACTCCTTTTGCACGGTATTTGGTAAATTCAAGTTTCGTATTAAACTTACAAGCCAAATAGCACAAGGTGTCTCATGTTGGAAAGGTCAGGTGGTTAGAGAACACATTAAAAAACATGTTGGTGCACAGAATTACATGATTTCTGCTTCTCTTGTCAAAGTTTAAAAGTCTTGATAATAAATAATCATGACAACAATAATTGCCAGTTCCTTTAAAGCCATCATCTTGTCCCCACAGTATCCCTGGCAATTATGGGATCTGCCTTCTATACATTGGAAGCCTGGTAAGCAGCCCTTGAATCCCTTCTCCGGAAGGTGATTGTGTAGTTTTGCAAATTAGTAGTGTGCCTTGGTGACCTCTGATGATGGCGTGGAGCCTGCTTTTTTCCCTCTTGGTTATAGTTAAAGATCATCCTAACTCGGCAGCAGGAAATGCTTACATAAAGCATCAATTAAACAGTTCTCAATGCGATGGTAATAAGAGACACATACTCTTTTCACCTTCTTCTATCTGCTCTCTGAATTGCTCTCCAGTCCCCAACAAAAAAGTGCATTGGCTGCAAACCCTACAATTATATTACTATTTTCTCCCCAGTCACAGGAAATAGCAACAAAGCAACCACTTAATAAGTTCCCTCTAATTTTTATTAGATTTACTTTCTCCTGAGAAAGCTCTATGAGCTAATAAAGGTATAATTTATACTTAAGACGTGTCCAAAATTCCAACTGACTTTAGTGAGAATGGCTGTGTATTGCTGTATTGTTGTGTACAACTCCTTGCTCACAGTAACAAGGCAAGGTTTCTTTCTGACATTAGCCCACTTTAGCACACTCCTGGAACTTACAATTGGCTTCTGAGAGGAAAAGTTTCTCTCCATGATGTTGAACTGCTCTCCAAATGCAAGGCGACTAGCTAATGCAATAACAGCTAAATATTCAACTTCATCCCAGGTAAGCAGACCGAAATGCACCAAAGTCCTAGTGTTTTGTATAATTAAATATAGGAAAGGTGGATTTATATTGGATCCAGTGCTAAAAATGCTATGCCTTAATACAACATTCTGCTCAATATCATGACAGCTGCCATGCTAAGTAAGTAGAGTGGACCATGACCAATTTCTGGCCTATTCCCTATAGCATTTGATCATTAACACAATGTTGTATAAGTCACAGAATCAATCTCTGGCACTCTGGAGTAGAGCTAGGAATACTAGTATAATAAAATCAAACAGTGTTTCAGAAGGACTGTAGAAGTGTTTTAGACTGGCAGTGAGCAGAGATAGGTAGACAAAGGGTCATGAGCTATACTACACAGGGCCCCATTATGGTATAAATATATTGGGAACAAAATTGAAAAAGAGTCTATATGGAAGAATACTTTCTGTGTGTCATGTGGCACCCTTTTTTGTGATACCCTTAATTACATCTAGAGTTCTGTCTTTCTGTATTCTTTGTCTCACATTCATGCAAAGGTAATATTTGCTAAAGAATATTTGCTAAACATGAGTCACTGATTGGCATGGTACACATACTACTTTTTCAGGGGGCTGTGTCTTCTGATCACAGGGCCACATCTCATCTCTGAATTCATTGTTAGTCTTCTTGCAGACCTTACATGGGCATATAAAGAAGACTAAATCAAAAGACTAGCTTGTTCTCTTGGAAGGATTAGAAAAAAAGCCCTCTTAATGTTTATTTTACTTATATAGGCAGCATTATTGTTATCATATGTGGAATATCAGAAGGCTAAGAGGACACACCGTCCCCCACATCCAGTTTAAGGACTATACCATTCATCTATAATAGCTAGTATAAGGGATTGACATTAGATAGCCAAGGTAAAGATACAATGTAACAAAGCTGATGTGTGAACTATGACAAGATTAAGCAGATGATTTTTAATAGTTTTGGGCAAAGACTTCAAAATTCATAATGCTTACATTTAAGAAAGTAATATATAATTAAAGTGGATAGTGGAAAAATTGTGCTACCTTAATGAAATCAACATATATCTAAAAATAATTTGAAGGCATTTAAAAAATACTAAGAAAATGAGAATTTTTTTTCTTCAGAATAAGCCTTCAATAAATAGGACAATAAATATTTCCCATTAAAACTATACTAATGCAAAACTAGAAAATGGCAGAAAACAAAATACCAAAAGAACCAAATGAAGACTGTGACAGCAGACTGAAACTATGTTGCTAACATGTTATCTATTATGAAGAAGGGCATGCTCTCAAAGCTGTATCTTTTCCTGTTTTCTAGTAATTTACCATAGAATAGCAAGATCTCAGAGGTTCCTTGATTTGATACAAGTCTGATTGGCTGAACTGCTTTGTTTATCTATAATCCCTAGTTTATTAAGATAGTCTGCATCAGGTGAATGGATTTTATTGAGTGCCTTTTAAGCATTTGTGGAAATAGTCATATAATTTGCAACTTTAATCTTCTAAGACAGTGAGTTAAAGCAATGGATTCTCCAATGTTGAACCATCAATGTGGTCCTAAATTAAATCCAATCCGTTCATGATACCTTATCTTTTTTTTCGAGTCAGTGGATTTGACTTGGGTGGTACTAATATTTTATTTCGAAGATGTACCTTACTCATTCACAAAAAAGGTTAACAAGATAATATTAAGAGATATGTAGTTGGACAGGTAAGAGTGCAAGTAGGCATCATACTAGACTGTATCCTGAAGTTTAATGTTGTAAGATTTTTTTTTTTTTTGGACGATTTGTTAAAGTCTAGTTGCATACAGTTCAGAAATATGTTCTGTGAGTGCCTTTGTGTACCTGTGTCCTCTTCTTTCTGTGGAGCCATATCATTCCACTACAAGGCTAAGGTGTCACTTCTATTTTATTCATTTGTTTGTTCAATCATTCAACAAATATTCAATATTTATTGAGTACCTTACATTGACAGTCACTGTATGGGGGCACTGGGATATGAAGGTGAATAAAACAGAATTCCTCATGGCTAAGCTTACATTCTAGTGAAAGAAATAATATGAAAGAAAAATTAATAGCATACACACATACATATGTTTTGGTAAATGTTACAAAAAGAAAATGTGTAATGTTAGGAATGATTCTAAAAATGGAACTCATGTTGGATGAGAGAGACAAAGAGGAGGGATTTCCCTCATTTGTAGGGGACACATTCTAAGTCCTCTTACTGGATGCCTGAAATTGTGGATATTATCAAACTTCTATGCTGGTATTTTTGTCTATGTGCCCTGCAGCATTGTCACACAGTAATCAGAGTTAGTGTATCCTTCCATGATTCATGCTGTGCTTTGGAGTCTTTAAGTAAATTAAGCACTCCAATAGCTTAGCAGTTGATTTGATAACTGACACTACTATATGACACTAATAGGCCATTAGTATTTACAGTATGGATATGATGTACAAAGAGATAATTCTTTTCTTCCTTTTGAAATCTTATTGTTATGTGTGCATGCTGTGTGTGTGTGTGTGTGTGTGTGAGAGAGAGAGAGAGAGAGAGAGAGAGAGAGAGTACATGTACATATGTCATATTGAACACATGGAGGTTAGAGGACGACTCTATGGAGTCATCTCTCTCCCTTCTACCTCTATATGGGTTCTAAGCATGGAACTCAGGTAATCAGGCTACCATGTCAAGCAGTTTACTAGCTGAGCCATCATGCTGGCCTGAAATTATTCTTGTCTCGGCAAGATGAAATGGTGAGAGATATCATTATGTTGCTCAGAATGGCATGCAGTCTAAAACTGCATGGAGTTATTTATTTCTAGAAATTTTCATTTAATATTTTTCAGACTTCAGTTCACTGGGTAACTGAAACCAAGAAAAGTGAAACCACAGATAAGAGGAGAGAGACTACTGCATAGAATCGCCTTGACTAACAATTGGGCTTCTGTTTGCAAGCTGAAAATATTTGGAGTAAAATATGCATTTAATGCACTTAACTTTCTGTAGTCAGAATTTAGCAAGACAGATCACTGTACGAGATCAGTTATTTACTCTTGTAATTCAGGGACTGACTGGGAATTACAACTACCTGCTGCTTCCCAGCAACACCAGAGAATGTGGCACTGCATATCACTAGCCAGGGAATTCATCAAAATTCAAAGTATGGCTCTTACTAAATACACATTGCTTTTATGTCACTGCAACATCATGAAATAGAAAAATTGTAAGTTAACCTCTCCTGAGTATGGGGGGACTGTCTGCATAGGGAAAATCATTTTAGGCAGAAAGAGTAACATGTGTTGAACACTTTGATACTTGGCACTTTTATGAAATTTAAAGAAGGTTATATTGGCCATAGTCACTTTCTCTCAAGTGCATCAAAAATAAATAAAGAGCCTCAATTATTCTCAACCTCACCTAGTAAAAAGTAAAACAAAATGTTGCTATCTTATATTAGTGTTAAGACAATTTTGTTTGGGTAGGAGTTTCAAGAGAGATACTCACCATGAAAATGGGCTTTTAAAAATGTGCTGAAATCAGGCTGTAGAAACCCACAGAGACTGCTGACTTGAACAAGGGGGAGCTCATGGACCCCAGTCTGAAATCTGGGAAACCAGCATAGGACAGACCCAGACCCCCTGAATGTGGGTGTTAAGTAGGAGGACTGGGCAGTCTATGGGGCCTCTGGTAGTGGGTCAGTATTTATCCCTAGTGTAGGAATGGACTTTGGGAGCCCATTGCACACAGAGGGATACTCCCTCATCCTAGACACAGGGAGGAGGGCCTAGGCCCTGCCCCAAATGATGTGACAGACTTTGATGATCCCCCGTGGAGGGCCTAACCCTCCCTGGGGAACAGAAAGGGAATGGGATGGAGGTTTGTGGGGGAAACAGGGAGGACAGGAGGGTGAGGGAACTGGGATTGACATGTAAAACAAGCTGGTTTCAAATTTAAATTAAAAAACAAACAAAGCCCCCCTCCAAAATATGCTTGAGTAAAAGGGATATAACGTTGCAAAGAAAAGAAATACCCTTTTACTCTTAAAAGCAACTACTTTTGATAGATAAATTCTGTTCTCGTCCAATCTTGAAGGACTATAGTTGTAATATTTTGAGATGAGTTGGTAGAAAGGAGTGGAAGGCACGAATATTTGTAAATGCTGTCTTGATAGATAAGTTGTATGTTTTGATAAATCATGACATTTCCCTCTCTAGATTCTGTTATCTTACAAATGCTTTTCAAACTTTTTTTCCTGAATGTCACATAAAAGAGTTTACTGACTGTGAGCCACCATCATATGTACATATAGTAATACACACAGATATGCACAAATTGAAATAAAGTATTGCTATGCAATATTCTCTTATAGCATCATGATTTGATACTGTCTATTGTATTGTGATAATTTTTGTTCTATTACTATCTACTAAATTATTTTCTTTTATTCCAAAAGTGCTGCTAGACTCAAGAAAGGAGTTTTAGAATCTAACCACGAGATTGACCAGAAAGAAATGGACACATAGTACTTGCTTACTAGAGTATTAGGTCATTTAAAAACCTTGGGAAGTCCCACGCTCTTACGTTAGCACTTTTATCTGGTATTAAAATGGACACAACTTATATCCCACAGTAAACCTTTTATATTTAAATTTGAAGACTGAATAACAGTCGAGAAGCTGATGTAAATGCTTGGTTTTGCAGACAATTAACATTTACTTGTGATTTTTTTCTCATTTTCTTTTCATACTTTGCTTTAAGGTTGCAAGCATGTAATTGTTCCTTAAAATATTTAAAGCCTAGGCACTGTGCCTAGAAAGTTGACAGTCTAACACAGTTCTGCTCTCAGTTAACAATTATGAATTCATCAGTGGAAAGAAATGATGAAAGATTATTATCTCTGCTAGCTTTCCTGACAGAAAGCCACTGGGGCATAGAATTGGGTGCTTGTTAAGGTGGGATGCTCCCTCATTGGGTCAAGAGCGACAGCAGGAAAAGACATGCAGGGCTGGGAGATATGAGTTGCAATTCCTGCTCTGTACAGGCTTTTCGGCTCTTTCTGAACCTCAGTTTCTTCCTTTGGATATCGGAGGTCTTATTAATTGTGCCGTGCCTACCAAGCAGGAATGCTATATGGATTAAAATGAAATAATGTATTTGAAAGTACCTTGCAAATTGAAAAGCACTCCCCATTTATTATTAAAACATTCAGTGGGTACTATTCTCGTGGCTGCCCAGCTTGCTTAGGTTTCACTCAAGGAAAATTTATGAACACTAAAGCATCATTCTCAGGAATGTTTTGTGTGCACAAAACAGCCATAGTTTAGCACCTATTACTATTAATGTTCCCTTGTTTCTCTCTAACACAATTTAGACAGACTCCTATGCATTGCAATCTTTTAGGAAGTCTAGTTCTAGCAGAAACACCACTCTTTCTTGCCAAACTACTGTACTAAATAATTATGCAATCACTGTTGCCAATAACCTTGAAGAAAAATACTATTGTTTATAGCAGTGCTACTAAAAGTGGATGGCTGATTTCCTGAACTTCCAGGACTCTAAACCACTGCAATTTAATTTAATTAAAATGAAGACTAGGCAGAATACATTATTACATATTGATAATATATGCAGACACAGGCAGACATAGGGAATTATTTTGACAAAATTCACATAATGGATGCAGATCAGAGGCTCTGAACAAGCCAGTTTGTCAAATTAAATACACCATCTTTAGAATTTTAACAGCACCATGTACTTAACAATAGTGATTTTTTTATATTGTTTTGCAAGCCATAGAGTTGGGAAGGAAACTAAATAAAATACAATGATTTCCAGACATCATACTTTATTTAGAGTCAGGGAATGAAACACTAAGGCCAAATCATTTCAAATGCTCACATGGAGTTTTCGGCAGGGCAGTGTTGTCCATGAATCAGACAACAAATTCTTTAAGCTGGATGAACTAGTGATTGTGGCTTTTGTAGTGAACCATAGGATGAGTTGTACTCTTCTTCTACTTGATCAATAGTGTACTTGAACTAATAAATCTTATTACTTGTCACCAATACTTCTTTTAGTAAGAAGTCTGCATAACCCTTATTAGTAATTTATTCACTCATGTATTATACCAGCTGCGAAGTCTATTTCATTGCAGAAATTGATAGGATAGCTTAGGATTTTAAATGTCGCCATTCCCTTTTGGTTGTCTTTCAATACTTTATTCTTCTTTTGTGACATTCTGGTCCTTAGATATGATACCAATTCCCCACAGATGAGCTACATGAGAAGCAAGATTGCCACATTTCAAACTTATCAGCATTTCAGCTTAGGTATTCCTCATCACTTCAAATTCAGCTTGCTTAAATTTGGACTCCTCTTAATCCATCATCCTGAAATAGGTGCACCAGAGATTGAGAGTTAATTGCTATGAGAAGGAACAAGAGTTAAGGCCTTCTTGGCCATAGTCTTAATAAGAATCCTTGCTATAAGTAGAACATTATAAACGATGGCTAAGGCTTATATCAATTTCCTATTGTTACTGTGAAAAGCGTCACACACTGAAAGGACTCAAATAAAATAGTTGAAGCCTTCATGGGTCTCAAATGGGTCTCAATGAACAAAATCCAAGGTGTTAGAAGAACTGAGCTAACATCCATAGACTTTAAGGGTACATTTCATTTGTCTTTTTTAGCTAGCTATTAGTGGCCACTCATAGTCCTTGTTTTGTAGTTTCCATGTCTATTCTTCAAAATTGTCACTGTTTATCTGTCTCTCAGTATCATTATTACATAGTTATATCTTCCTATAACTCTGATCTCTCCATCCATCTCTCTCTTCCATTTTCAAGGTCTTGTTGATACTATGGGACCAAGGCGAAGTTGTACAATCTCTGACCATAATTTCAAAACTAATCAGCAACTTAAAATTTTCTGTAATGTTAATTCTCTTTTTCTCATGCAGAATAATATACTCAGAGTTGATAGGTAGACATTTTAGCTCCATTAAGAGTTTTGCATTTACTCCATTCATTCTTCAGTTGAGGGGCATCTAGGTTGCTTCCAGGTTCTGGCTATTACACAGTAATGCTGCTATGAACATAGGTGAACAGATGTACTTATTGTATGAATTTGCATCTTTTGGGTATATGTTTAATAGTGGAATTTCTGGAATTTGAGGTAGAATACTTTCCACTTTCCTGAGGAAACGCCATACTGATTTCCAAATTGGCTGTACAAGTTTGCACTTGCACCAGTAATGGAGGAGTGCGCCCCTTTCTCCACATCCTTACCAACATAAACTGTCTTTGGTATTTTTGATTTAAGCCATTATGAAAGGGGTTAGATGGTATCTCAGAGTTGTTTTGATTTGCATTTCCCTGGTGGCTAAGGATGTTGATCACTTTAAGTGTCTTTCAGCCATTTTAGATTCTTCTATTGAGAATTCTCTATTTAGTTCTGTACTCCACATTTTAATTGTATTATTTAGTGTTTTGGTAACTAGCTTCTTGAGTTCTTTGTATAGTTTGGAAATCAGCCCTCTTTCGGACGTGGGCTTGGTGATTATCTTTTCCCATTCTGTGGGCTGCCATTTTGTCTTGTTAACTGTGTCCTTTGCCTTACACAATGGAATCCCGAAATTTGCACAGAAATTGATGGAACTAGAAAAAACTATCCTGTGTGAGGTTACCCAGTCACAAAAAGACAAACATGGTATTTACTCACTCATATATGGATTTTAGATATAAAGCAAATGATTAGCAGTCTACAGTTCACACCGCCAGAGAAGCTAGGAAACAAGGAGGACCCTAAGAAGGGGAAAGGCACAAGACCTTCAGAGCAAATTGGAAGCATGAGGGAGGGGGTTGGGAGTTAGGAGAAAGAAAAAGAGAGAAGAGAAGGGGAGAGGTGGGCATGAGGGAGCAGGAAGATTGAGACAGGGAAAGAATAGAGGAGAACAAGAAAAGAGATACCATAAGAGAGGGAGCCGTTATAGATTTAAGGAGAAATCTGGCACTAGGGAAATGCCCAGATCCATAAGGATGAACCCAACTAACAATCTAAGCAATAGTGGAGAGGCTACCTTTAATGCCCTTCCACAATAATGATATTGATGGACTAACTTATATGCCATCCTAGAGCCTTTGGCTAGTAGCTGATGGAAGCAGAAGCAGACACAGCTAAACAATAGCCAAACTCCTGGAATCCAGTTACAAAGAGGCAGGAGTGATGAGTAAAGGGGTCAAGACCAGGCTGGAGAAACCAATAGAATTAGCTGACCTGAATAAAGGGGAGCTCATGCACCCCAGAATGATAGCTGGGAAACCAGCATAGGACTGACCCAGACTCCCTGAATGTGGGTTTTAGTTAGGAGGACTATGGGGCCTCTGGTAGTGGATCAGTATTTATCCCTAGAATATGAATGGACTTTGGGAGCCCATCCCATATAGAGGGATACTTTCTCAGCTTTGACACATGGAGGAGGGCCTAGACCGTATCCCAATGATATGGCAGACTTTGAAGACTCCCCAAGGAAGGCCTCACCCTGCCTGGGGATCAGAAAGGGGATGGGCTGGGATTTAGTGGTGGGTGATAGGAGAGAATGGGAGGGCGAGGGAGCTGGGATTGACATGTAAAACAACCTTGTTTCAAATTTAAATTAAAAAGGAAAAAAAAGAGTTTTGAATTTAAAAGCTATCTGAGCAATGCCACAGAAAACACAGTTGTTACTATATGATAGAAATCTTTGTCTATCTCCAATAACAGCAGTACACTAATAAAGTATTGCTATGTTAGCAAGTAAATGTTTGTGCAGAGTATATTCAAAATGTTAACATACTGTCCAGATAATCACACACTTAATACCAATGCCTCCATACATTTGTCCCTTGAACTTTCTGGTGTGTGCTTTAGGGGTTAACAACCCTTAGTCAGAGTAGTTGATCCCCCAGTTTTATTATATTACTTATTCATATGCTTTACCATTATTGAAATATCTTGGTCTCTGTGATGGAAGGAGCATTTACTTGTTCTAGGGATAAACACCCCACCCCCTTGGTGATCCAGTCCAGAGTGGTCAGCCCTGAAACCATATACACAAACAAAAAAATTGACTTAGAAAAATTGTATTGATTTGCACTGTTTGACTGCACAGTAATAATGAAAGAAAAAGAGACTATTAACTTGAGAGTAGGCACATGGTAGGGGCTTGAGTGTGGGTAGCTAGGAGGGACTAGATAGAAGAAAGAGAGGAGCGAGTGTGATCTAATTATATTTTAATTAAACATATTACAATTATTGTAAGGAAAAAACACAAATAACAGGCTAGTATAAGTCATGAATCTATTTAAGTTATAGATATGTTAATGTATATTATAGATGCAATTTATAAATGTAAGACAAACCAGGGTTTTCCTTTAATAAAGATTCTTTTTTTTTTTTTTACTTATTTACTAACCTTTTTCTAAACAAATGAGTGTAAAATGTGTTAAAATGTGGTGATGTGGTGAACACTAAAAATAAACATTCACCTGTTTTCTTTCTGAAGCTAAGAAAAAGTAGATGGAGATAAAGGATATGCAGTAAATAAAGTCTTTTTAGCCACCAGTCTTTAGCTAACAGGGACATTTCCTACAAGTCAAATAATCCATATTTTAGCTTAAGCAATATTTGTGCAATTATTTTGAATCTTTGCCAGTTTTCTTGCTCCACTCTAAACTTTTTTCCTTAAGTATACAAGGAACCATTGTCTTACCTTACACTTTAGATATTTCTAAGGCTTTTCATTGCCCATTGCTTTTATTATTGTAACTAGCCATACAAAAGAACCGATAACATTATTTTACTTAAAATTTTTGAAATTACATTTACAAATTTATGTCCTTCCCTTTCCTCCTGAAACCTTCCAGATGGCATTTTATTTAATGCTGTTTTACAGTTAGAGTGACAAACAGATGAACAATAGGAATGAAGAAATCATCATTAGAGTCTACACATTTTTTTTTTTTTGCTTATATATGTGGTTTACATCTTTCCTTAATTATAGATAAATGTATTAGTGGATCCATCACTGAGAATGATTAATTACAAGAAAGAAGGTTTAGAATATTTAGTAATGCAGGTATTTTAAGAGAAGAAATACAATTCAGGTATAAAATGAGGTTGGTAATACGATGTAGCCAGAAGCTATAGTGATTTTCAGTCACTATACAGTAAAATGCTTACTGTGAAAGCACGAGGACCTGCGTGCAGTCATCTAACTACACATACAAAGTCTAGTGCTATAATCATAATACTGGGAAGCAGAAATGGGGGATGGGGGTTCCTGGAACTTGCTAGACAGCTGAACTAGCCAGATCAGTGAGTTATTGTTTGATTGATACTTACCAAGTGAAAGAAATCAAACTCAAAAAACTACTTATTGTATGGTGCTGTTAGTTTGAAAAATACAAATTAGGGAAACATAGGAAGATAGAAAAGAGATTAATTTATTTCAGGTACAGGGGAGAGAGGCGTGAAGAGTAAACTGTTGATATGTATGGAGTGGCTTTGTGGGGGTAATGACAACAATGTTTTGCATTTAGATATTGCTGATGATTATGTAACATTTTGAATTGTGCTAATTGTTTTCTGTAAAAGTAGGGAAGGTTTCATGGTATATCAATTGTGTTCCAGCAAAGCTGATGCTTTTTAAAAGTCAGATTTGGCTACATGTATATAAATCTTGTGAAGAAATAATGAAAATTATAATAGATCTTCATTAGTATGTTGGATAAATTTGTACATGTTACAGCTTAAAATAATTACCAGTGACAACACCAACAACTAATCTCTAAATCAAGCAGGGGTCTAAGGAGGTTCCTAAAGAATTGGAAGATAAAGAAATGTAAGAAATTTTGGGTTGTTCTGTCCCCTAAATCAAGCTAGTATCTGGGGTGGGAGATTATGGAACTTTGAGTATATATCAGTCATGGTCACAGAATGAACTAGGTAGAGCTTACTAAGAGTTGGACTGAAAGTGTGGGTAAAGCTGAAGTAAAAACCTAGAGTAGAAAACTATCAGACCTGCAGCACTGGGCAGTACTGGGAAGTCTGCACGTCTTATGGGAGCAAGGGAGAGAATGATGACACTGAAATCAAAGAGAACTAAGGAGTGGATGGCTACTCACCAGGAAAACAGTCGGAACCTAGCGGAGTCTGGCCTTGTAACTTTCTTATAATTTTTACACTCAAGAGGCCAGTAGGATAGTGGAAATTAGATTCATGGTACAGTTACAAGTTTTTCTATGCTATATATTTGCTGGCTGACATAATTTGATACTCTTTCTAATAGGAATCTGAATGCAAAATGAGTTAAGTCAGCGGAGTAGTAGCTGAAGACCTGAGAGAAAGGAAAAATTAGCATAGTAGTAGAGGTACACTCACTAATATGTAAGACTCAGTCTCTATTGGGGGAAGCAATGAAATCTTAAAGATGGGACTGGGGTGGTCCAAACCTGCCCATGTTCCTTTGTATTCTACTAAAGCCCAACATAGATAATATTGTTAGTCAAATAATATGAATCATAACTAGGCAGAGAAAAGACGCCAGATTTTTCATTTTCCACTGACAAAGGAAAAGAATTGGAAACACTATAGGCTAAAAAGAATATTGTTTTGCTGTGTAAAGTTCTATCGTGGTAAACACTTCCAAGGAAGGATGTGAAAACACTTCCTCCAGATATTTTGCTTCTAATCTGTCCTAAGATTTCTGGATAGTATTGTAATACTCTGTGTCAAGATTATAGGAAAACTAAAGTAAAGGGAAATAAAGATGATGTTTTTAATTTCACCTACTAAAGTAATAAGTTAATGGAGCCTAACCATCTTAGACACAAATGATAACAAGTAGAGATGCCTATATGTTAGAATTTTGTAGCTTCGAAGAGGAAATGACAGTCTAAATGTCAAATTCAAAAACAAGGCCTGCAGAACACCACACCAAAGGTCACTGTTAGAAGGAAACATTCAGTTCTGGAAAGAGTTATATGTTAGATATTGTGTGATTCTTGTAGTGTGTTGCTATCCTAAAAATAAAAATAATTTTTAAGCAAAAATATATCAAAATAGAATTCTAAAAAGGTCCAAAGTGGGTGTTTACATTAAAAAGAAAACCTTATTTCCTTACCTGGAAGAAAAATCAATAAATACTACAAATTCAAATTGATACACATCTAGTATTTTCTGCTTTGTAAGTAAAGTACTGCTATTTAAATAGAAACACTTCAACATACCCAAAGCTTCTGCCAGGCCCCATACTTTTTGTCCATAGATGTCTGTCTTGTTCCAAGCAAATGTGTAGACAAGATTAATTGCAGCAGGAAACCACTTCTGTGTGAGTCGCCCTTCCACAGCTACTGTGAGGTGTACTTTAATCATGCCCACAGGAATCGTTGAATGTGTCAAAAGGATCCGTAGCAAAGTTTTATACCCGGGTGTTCGACTGCTCAGGTAACTCAGCCTCACAAAGCTGGAAGGAATGGGGATTTCTTCCTGTACAACCTAAAATTGAAACACACACAACAACAACAAAAATTAGCTCTTCAGTGATCACAGGTAGAGGAAGCTGTTTTGTTTTCTGAGAAACAGACTAAAGGCCTATGAATAATGGGATCTACTGATGTCAAGTCACATGTTCGCAGGTTTTTATGAAACTGGGTAACTGAAGGTTTTGAATTTTCTATCAGATCTGAATGAGAATGAGAGATACAGCCAATGCAACAGATTACTCTCATCTTGTGCTGCCAGGAATGACTGTAAAGAAAAATTTTATTCTTTCAACAACGTTCCAAAAATTGCTTAGCAAGAATTGAGAAAGATCACACTGCTGAATGTCAAGCAATTGAGTGCTCTGGGCTCTATTAAGGGGTCTTATTTCTTATAAACACACACACACACACACACACACACACACACACACACACACACACACAGAGAGAGAGAGAGAGAGAGAGAGAGAGAGAGAGAGAGAGAGAGAACCTTGCTTTGTGTTATGTCACATATCTCAAATCCATTGCTTATTTAGGCTTGGCTTTCTGAGAGGAAGGGTTGCAGAAGCAGTCACAAAAAGTGATATGTAATGACAAATATTGTGGGAATTAATCTTTACTGAAGTCATCAAATTTGTTTACTTTGGAGCTTTGCAATGATCTGGTGGTCAAATATTTTTGACATGAACCAGATAATTCTTTTATTAACATAAATGAGTTAGTCTTGCCATTTAGCCTATATATAAGAACTGAAAAATCTATATTTCCACAAAAATCTATTCTATATATTCTTTGATTCCTTCCTATCCTTTCTAGAACACATCTATCACAGACATTTTCTTTCTTATTTTACATATCGATCCCATTTCCCTCCCCAAGAGCCCCCCTCCATCCCATCCCATTCCCCAACTACTCCACAGGGAGGGTGAGGCCTTCCAGGAAGGACCATCAGAATCTGTGAAGTCATTTGGACTAGGGCCTAGGCCCTCCCGCCTGTCTGTAGGTTAAGGGAGTATCCCTCCATGGGGAATGTGCTCCCAAAGTCCTTTCATGCAACAGGGACACATCCTGGTTCCACTGTCAGAGATCTCGTATACTGCCCAGGCCTTCTAATTGAGACCCACCTTCAGGGGGTTCTGAGTCGGTACAATGCTGATTTCCCAGCTATCAGTCTGCGGTCCATGATCACCCCCCCCTCCCCCCGCCTATTCAACTCAGCTGTCTCTGTGGGTCTCTGCAGCCTGGTCTAGACTTCTTTGCTAATCACTCCTCCCTCTCTGCAACTGGACTCCAGGAGTTCAGCTCAGTGTTTGGCTGAACTTCTGTCTGCATCAGCTACCAGTTGAGGGCTCTATGGTGGCATCTAAGTTAGTTATCAATCCCATTATCATGGAAGGACATGTAAGGTAGCCTCTCCACTGTTACTCATATTGTTAGTTGTGGTCATCCTTGTAGGTCTCTGGACATTTCTCTAGTGTTAGTTCTCTCAAACCTATGGTATGTCTTTTCTTGCTCTTGTCTATTCGTCCCTGTCAATCTTCCTGGTCCCTCATGTTTTCTTCTCCCCTCCTCTTCTCTCCTTCTATTTCCTCTGGTGGTCAAATTTTAATCATAGGGTTTTTTTTTCTTCACATTTTTCTTTGTGACTATGTACAAATGGCTGGGTATAAGTTTCTCCAACCTGGCACTATGACAGGAAAGAAAATTCTCACTAATTCCTCTGTAAATCTTATAGTAAACATTGGATTCAGAGTGAAAATGCCATTTAGCTTTGCAAATTAATTGCTATTACTTATTTGTTTATTACTGCAAATGGAGATAAATGTCAAAAACTGGTAACTAATACTAAATTCTGTATTTCATCATTTTCATTTTTCAAAACAAAATATTTGAGGAGGCCATTTCATGCATTATATTTAACCTCATGAGGATTGTGTGAGTATTTTTGGGTCCTGTTTCATTACTACCATAGAACTTTTATCCTTCAAATTCTTCATACTTGTATGTAAAATAGTCTATGGAATTGGCTGTTTAACACAAAGCAACACATACTTTAGTAGGTTTGAGGTATTTTGCTATTTCCAATTATCTGATCTCTCTTGTATACCCTTTTAGAAAAGATTTGTTTTATTTTTAATGGTGTGTGTGTGTGTGTGTGTGTGTGTGTGTGTGTGTGAGTGAAAATGCCCAAGGGGGCCAGAAGAGGTGGGGGATTACAAACAATTGTGGGTTATTAAGTATGGGTGCTTGGAATCAGACTTGTATCCGCAGGAAGAATAGAAAGTGTACTTAACTGCTGAGTCATCATTCCAGGCCCTCTTCAATATTCTTTGTCTAATATTTTCTCCTCTACACTGTATGTTTCACATTAAAATCATCCACTAGCTTTTTTCAGATTTTAATTGTAGTTAATGATAACACATTTGTTACCTTAGTATTTAATTTTCATTAGGAAACATAAATTCTAATTTTGAAAACCTTTGTGTTGAACAAAGATCTATACTTCCTGGTGATATCTGTTGAAGAATTAGTGTACCAGTTAGCTATGTTCCTTAGTTTCCTGTTTTTCTTATTTCCTAAGGAAAAGAGTTGGAATAGGCAAGACAGCCAACACTTTGAATTGTTTTTCCCAGAGTGGGTTACTTTTGTGTGAGGTATTCTTCAGCAAGAAGTTCTGAGAGTGTTGGGGCTGTTGTGATAGAATAAAGTCAATTCAATCTTGGAGTGTCCTTTAAGATTTTTAGGAGTACATTTCTTGATTTTTGGATTTGTAAGACTTAGAAGTTTATTTATGTGGCATCCACCTTGAAATATTATTAGAATATTTCTATAATATTGTCTGGGAATAGTACTATGACTGTCTAATGAATAATAATTCTCAGGAATGATAAACCATTAAGATCCTAACTATGAAGCTCAAATACTTGGAAGCAATGTTATGTAAAGTACACCCCCCCCCAGTCTTGAAAACCACCTTTAATAAACACAGCTAAACAAGAGCTTCCATGACTTCTGAGAACAATAACAGTAACTCCAACCTGCACAATGGAAGAAAAATTGATTTTTAAAGCAGCTTCAATTTCAGAACCACAAACACTCCAAGCTCATTGATTACACTGTTATCATTATTTTTAGGACACTGTGTTAATTAGGTCAAAGTTGATCATTTCTCTTGACAGCTAATTTATTTGCTATTTCATGGCCACTGATGGTGCCCTAATATCCTTGTCAATAATCTACTAGAAAGACTTCATTCAAATGCTTCTTCTTTAAAGTTAAAGGATCTATATTATAGAGACAACAGGAATGATGTAAAAAGAATTAGCCATAATACACTGCCAAACACCCTACAGACTATAACTTTAGACATGTGAAACCCAATATACCTACCTGAAGCTCAGGAACAATAGTTCCCCTTTCTGGACAGGACCCTCCAAATGATGTAAGTGGTGAAGGAAGCACAATAGGGTTTGGGCTGATGAAGTTGGAAATATCACAGGACGGTGTGTCTGCTACAGTTCTCTGCATGATTACTTTCTCTACCACAATAAACTGATTCCAGGGCAACCAGAGTGTTCTCTTTTCAGACAGGAAAGGTGATCGGTCAAAGAGTAAGACAACAGAGATACCGCCAGTGGCTACGAGGTCAAAGCTAAGAAATAAAATAAAGGAGGAGGAGAAGGAGGAAAACAAGAAAGAATAGGAAGATGGGGAGGAGAGCAGAAGAAGGAGAAACACTGTCAATGATATGAGCAGCCCAAATAAAACAATTTTTAAAATAAAAATAGGTCAATTATATCTTCCTTTCTTACTTTTATCCTTTTTTGTTTTCTGTTTTATAAATCTCCACTCACTTGATATTCATTTCATTGATTATTTCTTTTTATCATTCAGTAGACATTTGATATGGAATTTTGTACCAGTAGTTGATATTCACCAGATTTGAAATATCAATTTTAATATTGTCTTAAACAAAATCATTGCATGCATTTTTTGTAAAGCCAAATCTGACATTACTGCTTTACCTTGTATTAAGGATTACACAAGGATGAGTAGTTAATATTTTGCAGGATTTTAAATATGCATATTCTTCTTGAGAAATTTTATAAGTAACTATATATAGTATATAGACATATATATTTACACATGCATACATACATATATTCTTTATACATATGTGTAAAAGGAAAGATCCAATGGTTAAAAGTCTTGTTCAGTGTCAGAAATCAGTCAGTATCTCTAAGATAACTTTGGGAGAATTATACTAGGTGAAGTTTGCAGAGAAACTTGAACCAAACCATGCATGAGCTTCCTGCTCCTGACAACCATCTTCAGCTCCTGATTGTGCTTGAATTCCACATTTAGGATTTCTGATTCTGCTTGAATTGAAATCCTATTGTAAGACAGTTGGTAACTCATCCTACTCATCTCTGCCTCCAGCTCTTCTGCATCTCTGACAAAAGAAGAGTATCTTTTCTGTAAGCCAACTCTGTCTCACAACAGAAGTGGTCGCTGACAAGACTATTGTGTCAGAGCATAAAAGCCTCCGATTTCGTTTCATTCTGTACTGATGGTTCCACCTCAGTCCTTTTTTAAAGTATAACAATGTCTTTTAGGTAATGTGCTTGAAAGCACTCAAAAAGATGGGATATGATAAAAAGTAACAAAATGATAAATCATTATCATTCTATCTTAAAATGGATGAAAGACAATATGATGCTCCTTAATATTCAAAGAAATGCAGCAATGCAAGTCCATAGGAGAACAATATAAGCCTTGCCCTACATTAGAAAAAGCCTTTTAGTAAAAACATGCCTTCGATGCTCAAAAGCCCGATAAGGAAACTTACTAAATTATAGACATCTTACCATTCCCTTTATGTGATACTTATTAGGTCCAGTAAAATATTACCATTAAGTTTTTTGTTGAAGAAAATTTCCAGGTAAATATAATAAATCATAACAATGGATGAATAATACCATATTTTTATTTTTGCCTTTTCAGTAAAGTGGCAGTGATATCAAGACAGATTCCAAAAGGAGAATTTTAAGAACTAAGCTAGGAAATAATCTAGGTTTGAACAAAAAAGTAAATCTGAACAGCATTGTATCTTAGACAGAGAGGTTGAATTCCTGATAAAGTAGGAGCAGTTTAAGACAAATGTCATGGGGGGAAAGTCCAATACTATCTGTCAAGAAATCTTTCCTTTTGATCTCCTTTTACATAGACTTGACCCCATGTCCTTTGCGAAATGCACTTGCTTCATACAAACATTAAGATTTAACTCCTTAAAACTACAGAGCTTATTTATTGAAAAAAGAAACAAACAATAACAACAACAAATATGAAGACACAAAAAGTTATCTAAATAAAAACATAGCTATCTATGAATTATTCTGACTCTACAAAGATTAAGCAGATAGAACAGTCACTTTTTTGTGGGAGGAATGTGTTTGACTTTAGACATATCGCAGTTTGAGTCTCATCTCTAACATATTAGCTTTATATCTATGTTAGTTTTTTAAATCTTCATGAACGGTAGCTATATATTATCCATAATGGATCCAATATGACAAATATGTATTTACAGCTACTGCTGTAAATAAGGCAAAGACTTTAGGGTCAAGTATATATCTGGGAATCAGCACATCTTAAGTTTGTCCTCAAATTAGATATATTCTTCATAATTTTCTATACATTTCTTTTTGTTGCAATTCAAATAAGTTGTAGGCCAGCTTTTGATGACTTCCACGAAGAGTTTTCAGTTCTTCTTAAGATTTCCTCTAGAAATTTTATGATAGTATTTTGTTTCAACTTGGCTAAGCTATGCAACTTGGATACTCAACCAATTATAAATCGTAGGTAGGTGTGGAGATACTTTGCTGATAAGGTTAATTTCTACAACCACTTGGTATTAAGTAATGGCGATTTCCTTGATGATGTGAGTGGGTCCTAGTCAACCATTTGAAAGACTTAAAAACAAGCTAAGTGAAAAGCTTCTTCAGGACCTGTACAAGTTGTTATTGAGAGTTTTCAATGGACCAACCTGCCCTGTAGATATTAGACGAGCAGGCTCCACAATAACCTAAGTCAAATCCTTGAAATCAATTCAAGAGAGAGGGAGAGTTTGAGTCTCATCTCTATAATATTAACATGTCTATAATATTAACCTGTATCTGGGTTAATTTATAAATCTCCATGAGCTGTAGCTCTTATTAATAAGAGATCTACTAAAACTGTATTTACAGCTACTGCTGTAAATGAATGCAGTATGTCTGTAAATAAAACAAAGACTCTATATGTA